>NW_008704034.1:1217754-1230785 GCF_000326865.2 Helobdella robusta
CTCTTATATCTATTATTCGTTTATCTATCATAAACACAAAAACGCATGAACGTTTGACAAACATAAACCAATAAATTCTCTCTCTCTTTTTCTCTCTCTCTTTTTCTTTCTCTCTATTTCTTTGTTATATATATATTAATATATATTGTTATATATTTAATACATATATTGTTATATATATATATATTACAAGCGATATATTTTTATATATATATATATATTTATATTATGGCGATTAAGTTTTATGTAAAGGGGAAATGTGAATGAGGGTGATTTTATGAAAGCTTGGCTTACTGTTTTGCATTGTCAAATTGAGGGAAGAAGGCGCAGGAAAGTTATGTACACACACATGCAAGTTATGGATGTTTGTACACACACCCAGAAATGACCATAAAGTTATAATACGATATGTATTTACACATTTGTACAATAGGAAGTTATTATTAATATATTAATATAATCTGTTTTGTCGGTTGTACAACTGCTGCCGACCAGCACTTGCCGACAAAATTCATATTTGAAATCAAACATTGTACAAAAACGAATTTGATTATAATTTTATAAAAAAAACATATAGGTACACACGTACACACACGTGTGCAGCACACAATTGAAAACCACGACGAACGTTTGTGTAATGATTGTACATCTGGCAGCCTGTATTGATGTTCTGTCGATTACGCACTTATTTGGCCGTTAAAGAATAAATGCAGTAAATAGAGAAAAGGAGAGAGACGGGCATACAAACATGGATGCAAGCAGACAGATAGGCACACGGATCTTGGTAGACATAGACGGATCTTGGTAGACATAAACAATTCTTCTGTTTTTGGGTTCTCCAGGTAGGTAAGCATTAAGCAAGCAAGCATAGCAATCACATGTTTGCTCCTACAATTCTTCTGTTTTTGGGTTCTCCAGTCCCCACTCTCACCTACCACTGAGTAATTTCTAAAAATTCTAAAAATTTGGCCTAGTTTAAAATGTTCAATTTAATCCAGTTACGTGCTTATAGACAATATGTTTTTAGCAATATTCTAATGAAAAAAAACTAATTACGCTTTTAATTTGTTTTTTTTGTTTAAATTTTTAATGACAATTAAGAAAGAAAATAGCATTTTTTTTCATTAATAACGTTTTCAGCCACTCACGCCCAGCGGCGCCATCTACGAAATAAATAAATAATTTCACTATTTTCAATCAATCAATTAGATGCACTTGTTGCACCAGGCACCTTTCTTCATTGTACTAAAAACTTGATGTGATAAAATGCGGGATGTAGTTTATCATCTACCTTTATTGTCAATATATAGTGGTTGATTTGTTTGAAACATCTTTATTGTAATGCTCTGTGTTAAAATAATTTGAATTTGTGGCGCGTTGTTGGTAGGTACATACACTACAACTGTACAATTTAGAAATACTTTTAGACATTTCGCCTCATTTCACACGGCAAGGCATCACATCCCATTATAAAACATTGCATTTTTTGTGCCATCACCGAATCCTCTGATGACATCACATCACAAAACCGGCGCTAAGTGGCATGATCCCGTTACATCAGGTTACATCACATTACGCAGCAACATCCCATCTAAAAACTGGCCCTTTATTTATGATCTTCAAAATCAGACGAATGTTTGAAATCCCAAACCTGAATGAACGAATGATAGGAGTAGAACTGCATTCAAGTGCACGTTATATGATGAATGTACTCTGCGTATATCGATAAATGTGTGTACGTGCGTGTATACGTGTGTGCGTATGTATGTGTGTTTATATATAAGTGTACGTGTGTGCAAGTATTTGTATCTATCATTTGCGTATATGGGTAGTTATTCGTAATATCTCTTAGCAAAAATGTGTGCTGCTGCGTTTGTTGTTTCAATTTTCGTAATTTTCAATTCTTGTCTCTCCGCCAACGCTATAGAATATTAATAAAATGTGTACTCAATAGCAGTGTTTCAGATTTGTTCATAGTATAAGCTGAAACTTTTTTCGACAATCAATTTTAGTAATTGCACCATTAAAAAACCGTGACAAATTGTTAGAGAAACTTTGGTGTTGAACATGGACTCTACCAACATGACTTCAACTTACACGTGTAGTGATAGTACTCCACCTACTTTTCAGCATTGAAATAAATTTTTCAACTATTCATTCGTTCATTCATTCATTTATTCATTCGTTCGTTTGTTCGTTCATTCATTCATTCATTTAATCATTCATTCATCTACTCATTCGGATGCAACCACATTAATAACATACAGACAAACAAACACACACATACAAACAATGATAAATGCACCGACTCACACAAACACATATACACATACACTCACACAAACAACCGCACACATTCTTGCCGGCAGCACATCATTAAAAAATGCCCAAGCGAATGACTGAATCAGACTCGAATATCAATTGGTTGGATTTTTCATATGGATGCATAATTTCTTGTTATTGATGTTGATGTTCATGTTGACGCGATTGCTGACGTTGCGTTATTTTGTCGTTGCTTTGTTGTTGGTGCGTTGTCGTTGTTGCTGTGTTGTTGTTGTCGTTGTTGCTGTGTTGTTGTTGTTGTCGTTGTTGTAATATACGTTGTTGTAATATACGTTGTTGTTGGTGGCATTGCTGACGTCATAGCCGATTCCGGTCAGCGTTGATGAGTAATATTTATGTTGATGTTGTTGCTGATGATGTGTTGTTGCTGATGGTTATGTCATCGCTGTTGCTGTTATTGATGTTGTTGTGGACGCCTTTTGTGGATGTTGTTGTTGATGTTGTTGTTGATGTTGTTGGTATTAAAGGCAACCATACTGAAAAAAGCAGAAGATTATTAGTATGGTATTTTTGTGTATGTTGTTGTTGTTTACATTCATGAACCTTGTATTGTTGTTGTTATTTTTATTATTATTTGTATCGTTAATTTAGTCGGTGTGTGTTGTTGTACTACTTACAATTATTATTTATGCTAAGCCTGTTTATGCTGTCCTCTTCACCCCTGTTCTTTTGATGGTTCTTTATGTCTTTTTCTTCTTTCTGTTGGTGTTGTTGTTTGTTGTTGTTGTCCGTTATGTTTTAGTAAATATTTTTTTCATTTTTATGTAGTTAGTGAAATTGCCGAATGCCAGTATTCTTAAATTAATTTGTTATTCCTTGATTAATTAAATTGCGTTCGTAATTTTTTTCCATTATGTCAAAGTTGCATAGAGAAAAATGACACGATTTCTGAATTCTTTCATACCCATATTTTAAAAGTTAAATTGTATGTAAGGAATTAAAGAAAAATACAGATACATATATGTGTAGTGTACGCGTGTGTATGTGCATGTGTGTGTGTGTGTGTGTGCATGTGTGCATGCGCTTGTGTAAGAGTGTGTGCGTGCGATTTTATGAACATTGAATAAACAACATCTATTAGTTTGATATTAATCTTATTTATTGCGAATTATTCATAATCGCTATTGTCAAATTTTATTTTCTGGCAAAAGTAAGTTCTCAGTATGAAGTTGATAACAAACCACTGGCTGATATTGTTTTAGAAGCAAAGTGGCAAAAAGGAAGAGAAATAAATTGACAAATTAACCTAGAAACAAAATATTTTTACTTAATCAGAGTTCATTAATTTATTTTTGTCCTATCTATGCTTAATTTGTTAGCAAACATTACTACGAACTGAAAAATGACGTGCAGCCGTTTTAGCTGTTCATTGAGAGAAGCCAGCCACACGACCAACCGACTATTCTTTAAATGGGGAGTTGCTGTTTGTCACAATCTGAGCTGAAAAGTAGTGGCCGCTTAGCTATCAACAACCCTTATGTGATATGAAAAACAAACTACAAACATATTGACGCCAAACATTCCCTAGAATTTATAGAATTTTGTAAATATATATATATATATATATATAGAGAGAGAGAGAGAGAGAGAGAGAAAGAGAGAGAGAAAGAGAAAGAGAGAGAGAGAGAGAAAGAAAATATTCAGTAATATATTTTTGCATCCATTTCACATAGTATATACAGTAGTGCGTAGATGGGGAAGAGGAGAAGAGGCACAATATGTTCTGGCAATAATGGTCATTTGTTTGTCTGTACGTGAGCATGAATTATATTATGTACTTATTGCTCGCATGCACCATCCATCTCAGCAAATCTTTCTTTCTATGCTCGTTTGTAAATTCCATTGTATGTTTGCGTGTTTGTATGTTTGTTTGTGTGTTTGTTTGTTTGTGGGTTTGTATGTTTGTTTGTGAGCTTGTTATTGTAGCAAATGTTTAGTTTGAATTTGGTGCTGTTGATGCATGCATTGTAGGATGGTATGCATGCATTATAGGATGGATGGATGCATTGTAGGATGGATGGATGTATTGTAGGTGGATGCATTGTAGGATGGTTAGCGTGTTTTTATTTTAGTCAGAATACCTCATAAAAATGTAGCATGTTAAGAAGTTGCATGTTGCAATGCTCGTTAAAACCATCACAAACAAAAAATAAAATCATGGTACGTATGTCCTTTTCTGTAACTGCTAGAAAATCTTTCTCCACGTTTCTGAAGTATTAAAACGAATGTTCACTCTTTTGTATGTTAACAATGTTAATGGTATTTCTCTTGCATTACTCGTTTAAATGAAAAATTAACTCCATAACCCAACCAGGAACAACTTCTCGGCAGTATCTCCAGCGTGTTACGTCATCCGACATCCCCTCCTCCACTCCAACTACTGCAACCATCGTCGTCGTCTTCATCATCGTCATCAGGAACAGGAGCGCCATCATCATCGCTGCCATCGCCACACGCAACTTCCTGTACGTCGTCGTCATCGTCATCCTCACTACTCTTCACATCCAGTCATCATCAGCAGCAAATGCAGCAACTACACCGTCAACAACAGCAGCAGCAGCAGCAACAGTTCTCAACAAACAATCAGAAGTTACAAAATTTGATTCAGAAACACAAGAGGCAGTACTTGGACAGACACTCAAACTCATCCAGTCAGTCATTCAAAGGCTCCAGGTTCAAAAACAACCAGGTTTCTTTGATTTTTCACACTTATTTGTTTTTCTTTTTTTTCACAAATTTATCAAATGCAAATTTAATACAATAAAACTAATTATTCTAATCAACACTTTTATGACGTTATTTAAATTTTGCTATGAACGTTCACCCTTTACCAGAGAGAACCGAGTGAACACGAAAAAGAGATACAAACGTTCGCACGGTTCTTCAAAAGAAGAAGAATAAACCTAGGTACGTTGTTATCACGGTGTACGTCTAGTACTTGTAACAGTTTGTAATGGCGTGATAGTGTAACGGTTATAGCGCCTGGATTTGGCGTCGCACTGAGTGGGTTCAACTGCAAAAGGGTTCCGATCAATCATATGCAATTTACGCGTAATTATGTGTGCTGTTCGTATTTGTGTGTGTGCGTGTGTGTGTGTGCTTGTGCGTGTGTGTGTGCGTGTGTGTGTGTGTGTGTGTGTGTGTGTGTGTGTGTGTGTGTGTGTGTGTGTGTGTGTGTTGGTAACTATCTCGGTATTTTTGGATGAATGGATAAATGAAGGAATAAATGAAACAATGGCTGAATGTATGAGTGGCAAAAAAGACTAATGTTTTGGTTACTTACACGGCTGATGGATGGGATGGTAAATAGATAACTGTGTAGATAGATGAATAAATTAAAGTTTCATTAATGGATGAATGAACGAATGAATAAATAAATAAATGAACGAACGAATGAATAAATGAATGGATGAATAAATGGTGAAAAGAGAACATGAATTTATTGAAAAATGAATGAATGATTGAGAACAGTGAATGTCGGCGAACAATAAATCAAATAGTAATTTTTGACGTGTTTGAAACAATCGTGGCGGAGTTGTTTCTTTCTTCAACCAAATATTTTTTGTCCTATTTTATGGAAACCAACACCATCGTTATCATCATTATCGCTATCATCAAAATTATCATTATCATCATCATCCTCATCATCATCATCCTCATCATCATCATCCTCATTTCATCATTATAAAAATTACAATCATCAGCATTCTTATCGTCACCATCAACAATAACCCTCATCATCGACTCTAAAAACATATAACAGTGACGTCAACATCGTCACTGGTGACGTCATCGTAACACGACGTAACGTAACACAAAACAGGATTCACTCAGTGCGACGTGGGCTTGACAATGGGCAAGCTATACGGCAACGACTTTAGCCAGACGACCATATCGAGATTCGAGGCCCTCAACCTCAGTTTGAAGAACATGAGCAAGTTAAAGCCACTGCTACAGAAGTGGCTCGATGACGTCACGCTGGCTTCCAACAATCGAAACAATCAAGTCTGTTTTTTTTTACATTTTTTCATTGATAACCTATTTGTAACTGTGAAGATTTTAATGGTTAATCCAATTATTTACATAACGCAATGAATCGCAATTAATGTAAGATGCCTTACTCTAATGTTAGTGCTGTCTGTACGAAAATAATATTTACTTTAAAAGTACGATTCTACAACATTTTCAGCTTCAAGATAAGCCGATGCCAAATATGAGCAACAACTGCAATAACAACAACAGTAACAGTATGAACAACATCAATAACAACAACCTCAACAACAACAATAACAGCCACGTCAACAGCAGCCACCACAGCCACCATCACCACAACACCAACCAAGACCCCGAAGACTTACCCTCTTTCAAAAGATCCCCCGACGGATCTCTCTCCTCCTCCTCTTCCTCCTCTCTCTCCTTCATGTCGTCAACATCATCTTCGCATGCACTGCACAGCGCTGCAATTGCTGAGTCTCTGATGAGGAAACGGAAGAAGAGGACGAATATCGATCAGCCAATCAGGATGGCCCTGGAAAACTTCTTCATCAGAAACTCCAAACCTTCCGTCGACGAGATATCCACGGTGGCCAACAATCTTCACATGGATAAGGAGGTTGTGCAGGTAACCTGTGATGATGATGATGATGATGGCGATGATGACGATGATAATGATGATAATGGCGATGATAATGATGATGATATATCAATGATGATGATGACGACGATGATGATGGTTTTAAGATGACGACGATAATGATGGATAGCAATTGTGATGCTGATAATGAGGGTTAAGATGAAGATTATGATGATGACTTCAACAATTGAAACAGAACGATTCTCTTTTACACTAATTTTCATCAGAAATATATTCTAAATAATGACACAAAACTTTCGGGTCACTTCGACTAGGTGTGGTTTTGCAACAGACGGCAGAAAGAGAAGCGTGTGAACGTGGGACCAGAGATCTTCAACAATGTTGATGCCCACAAACACCAAAAAATGCAACAAAATACTCCGTACGGGAATAAATCCACATCACAGCAACTTCATCAACAATTACAACAACAACAACAATTACAACAACAGCAACAGTTGCAACAACAGCAATTGCAACATCAACAACAGCAAATACATCAACAACAAATACAGCAACAGCAAAACAAACAAATGCAACGACAACAACAACATCAACAACAACAACATCAACAACAACAACATCAACAACAACAACGACAGCGCTGCTACGAATAAAGATAAAGATGATGAAGATGATGACGAAGACGACGATGATAATAATTCAATGGAAAATGATAACGATGATGACGACAATGGCATCCACAAAATTGAGAAGAAGGCGCACAACAGAGCCACTGATGACGACATGGAAGTCGACACCAACACGAATTCAATCAGCAACAACAACATTATGAACAACAACAAAAAAGTTCAACACAACAAAAACAACAACAACAGCAACAATTTGGATGCAAATGATGCCTGCAGCTCTGATGGCATCAGCAGCTACAGAAACAACAAATGCACGACAGGCAACAGTAATAATAAAATCAGTGACGAAAACATCAACAATTATAAACACATCAACAACAACCATCTCAACAATCACATCAACAACAACATCAGCAGCAATCACATCAGCAGCAATCACAACAACCTCGAGAATATCGTTTCGAAATACCAGTCACAAGCCAATCTGAATATTCCAACATTCCACCCAACATCAACAACGGCAACTGTTGTCAAGACAATTCCACACAACAATCAGTTCTGCAACAACCACAACAACAAAAACAACCACAACAACATCAATTACGCTAATCTTGCAACAAATGAACACAATGTTGCAACACCGCGTTTGTTTTGAAGTTTTCAATAAGAAAAAACAACAACAACAGTACCAACAAAAATTTGATTCGAAATGTTTATACTTGTTATTCAGTCTTGTTATTTCAATATTAATTTGTAAATATCCGTTTTATTGTACATACTTTTTGCTGTTTAATTTTCATTGTTTAGATTCACTCTAAGTAACTGCAACCATTATGTATAAATAATATAAAGTCTTTTAACAACATAAACTACAAAACAATAAAACTTATTGAAATTTTTTCACATTTTGTATGTATTCATGTGAAACTGCAAAGCTAATTAATAATAAAAACAATACCTTCTTTACATAATAATCCCCATCTTCCTTAGGTTAGCTACCTTTGTTAACGAGTAGAACCAATCGTAGCCTCGCGATGCGTTTTTGTTTTGTTCATATTTGTCTCAGTGGTTGAAAAATAAATTTTTGATTTGATTAACAATCTCTTTAAATGCAATTTTGTTTTGCCGTAGTCGGCCAGCAGTTATTATTAATCATCCAATTAGTATTATACACTCATATCTGAGTGGCGCAACTAAAATGTGGCTTTGGTGCTACGATCATATATTTTTGTAAAAAATTCATTGAAAGATTTTGGCTATCTACATCCACATAACGAGTCTGATGATTTTGGCAAGACTTTTGCTGATTTAAACATGCCATACATTTAAGAAAACACCAAAACGTTAAACCTTTTGAACAAAATCAGTCACCATGCTCTCTCAAAACAATCTCTCAAAACATTTCAAAACAATGCCACTGTCACTTTTACACGTTTCCTCATTTTCCATCACTAAACGTAAGTTGGTAAAATAGTGTTGAACGTCTGGAGCAGCAACTACCACAACAATTATCACGCCCCGTAGTTTGAACTGGATTAAGGGGAAAACAACCGAGTTAAGGATGTTCATTGAAGAAGTTTAATATGTTGGCTGTGTGTATATGATTAGGTGTAAAAGAGATATATTAGCTACATAATTAGATAAAAATTAGATAGAAAAATATGTCTGTTATCAGGTATATAACATATACGAATTATATATATATATATATATATATATATATATGCTTATATATGAATATATATATATATATATATATATATATATATATATATATATATATATGCATATATATGAATATATTATTTCTTTATAAGTTACATTATGTATTTTTTGATTCATAAATTTTTCAATTGCATTCTTTCATTTTTCTTTATACACTTTCTATTAAATGCTAACAAGCTTATGATTAAGCCTAAATCTAGTATATTACACATACAGTTATACATGTACGTATATATATATATATATATATATATATATATATATATATATATAAAGAGAAAGAGAGGGAGAGAGAGAAAGCATTTTTCTGTGTTCAGTCGATGTGTTCAAAAATTTTATTTTACATTTTAAAATAAATTATCGAATAAATTTTAAATTTGTGAATATTATTTTTTTCTCGCTTTCTTTTGTAAAAAAATGAATTAATGAAACCTTTGTAACGTTCATCTGATAGTTACAAACATTTGATTTAAAATGCAAATAACCGAGTTTTCATCGTTTTGTGTGAGAAGAAAAAAAATGTTTTTTGGTGATTTTTGTGTTGGTAAAAACTAAAAAATAAAGCGCTATAAAGATAATAACTGCTGACATTTTGAAATGAAAAATGTATCGAAGGAAAATGATCACAAATCGTAACAAAATGTACAGGAGTGTGTCGTACGTTTCATGAATGTGAACAATTTTAATTCAAAAATATTCTTATAATTTATTAGAATAATTATTTTCACAGATCTCAAAAAAATGTAGAAACAAATTATCTTTAATTTTCATAAAGCATCTTGTTCACTGACTGCAAGAAAACAACTACAAAACAACTCATCACATTGGAATGGTGGAAATCATCTTATGAAAATAAAACATAACATGTAGCAAGTCTAAAGGTCGTCACTAACAAATTTGGAGTATGTGATTAAATACAGGCGTACACGCACACATCCACACACACACACACACGCACATAAACGCACAAAAGCATGGAAATTCGTTTTATATATCGTAAATATTTCTGACTAATTTTTAACTTGACATCTACCGCGGGCTTAAGTTCGCAGTTTTGATGGTATAAAATTTCGTGAGATGTCATGCCGTACCTGAATGCAAATTCTATTCGCCCTGTTCTGAACGCTGAGTTGGAGTTCAGTTCATTGATGTCATTTTCAATCACGAACAACTATAAAATTTAATTTGAAAAAAACTTTATTAACAGTAGAGAAAAGAAACGAATATAAAATAGAACTCATGTTAAAAACATATCTAGACATAGATGTTTATTATATTTAGACGTTTGAACAGTCATTTCATGAAATAATTTTTTCCCCTCTACGGCTTGGAATTCACTAGCGGTTGGTTTGTTAAGTTGTTGTTAACACAGCCTGCAAAACTTTCAGAAATATCAGTTAGCTTTATTTTAAAAATAGAAAACATTTAACTTTAAATTTAGCTTGATCTCCAAATTAAAAACACCAACCACCCAAAAAATATTTTCCCATAACTTAAAAAATTTACATCAAACAGCAGAGCAGATGCTGCTAAATACAAAATGTATCTATCAAATATAATAAAAAAACTATAATTTTTTTTATAAAAAGTGATAAATTAACTTTTGCATTCATAGTCATTTAGAAACTGCCAAACCTGGCGAAAATGTTTGCAAAAATTGTTGAAAATTTCGAAATCTGATGTGAAATATGAAATATAGATTTGGGGTATGCCTGGCGAATGTCATATTTTTATTGTGGAAGTTTTTCCTTTAACGGTACTTGTTTTGTTGCTTTTTTTGTCATAATTTTCAAAATCTTTGTACGTTGTAATTTTTTAATAATTGTTGATGGGAAAATGATGACACGATGGTGATAAAGATGATGACGATGATAGTGATAATGATTTAGGGTGATGACGATATGACGACGACGACGACATCGACGATGATGATGATGATGACAATATTGATAATGAAATGAGAGGGCATAATTGAATTGAATTGAGTATATTTGATTCGGCCCAAAACACAAGGGATCATGGTACCAACGTATGTGCTGGCCACCTTATACTACTATAGGGCCACTAAGTTTCGGACAAGAAAGAAATTAAACTCAAATTCAAAATAATGAAAACTATTTAAGTGCTCCAAGAAGCATTTGCCATAAGATAATTTAATAAATGCGAAAAGACAATCAATGTAGAGTGACATGTTTAAAGGAAAGGAGCTGATTAGCAGATGTTTTGAAGGGACCCTAGTTTGGGGAGTTCCTCGTATTCTTCTTTCAAGCATCCAAAAGATGTAGATAAAGCTGGACAAAAACAAAATGGTAGAAGGGATGACATTAAATTGATAACGATGACACTTTTGTTGATAATGATGTGGATCATAGCAGTAACAAAAAATGGATAGTGATTTTAATGAGGAGGAGGATGATGGCGATGACGATGGCATGGCAGAATAGTATTTACGATGCAGTTAAATAAATACTTGCAAACGTCTAATTAGCATTGAACGAACTCGTTAGCATACATTTTCTCCGCACGCTGGCGAGGTTAAAATCGGAATCGGAGGTCAAATACTAATTTTCATCAGACGGCATACACAAACACACACACAAACACAAACATACAAATACATACATAAACAAACATACAAAATTTACATACAAACGCATCTCATACAAATAAACCAAGTTATACTCAAACACACAGCATACGAGCAAAACCATGCATACAAACACACTATTTTACATTGCTTTTTTTTTTATAAAAGTTAATAACCCTCAGCTCAACGTTTTGATGATAACACGTAGTCATGTAATGTATGTATGTAAGTTGTTTGCTATATATGAAGAGCAGCCATTTGAAACGATGGAAAATGCTATTGCTGTTGGTATCTCAAATTAAAATGGATTGAGAAAATGATTAAAACTACATCATTCGTTTCATCTGGTTCCAGTTAATTTATTCACAAACAACACACACACACACTAAACACATGCAAACACACACGCGCACATGCACACACACACACAAAGATATAAACGCATGTATTATCAAACGCTTAACGCTCATTCAACATTCATTTGAAGGGAAGCGATTAACAAACAAACATACTTGCCAATACCTGCTTACTGATCATATATTTAACATTCGTCCGTTCATATTGGTACTATTTATTTGTAATTATTATTTACTTGCAGGCACACACACACACACACACACACACATGCAAACATTTTTTAAACACGCAAGCTTATAAATTTATCGAAAACAATAACATACACACGTCGAGATGTGATGGAGAAAGAGAGAGAGAGGGGAAAAAAAGAAAGAAAGAATAAAACTGAAAAAAAGAGTTTTAGGGAAAAAAAGAAAGACAGAGCGAGAGAGAGTGAGAGAGAGAAAGAGAAAGAGAGAGAGAGAGAAGAGCATGACACGCATGGAGAAGTTAGGTAGGCCTGCAAACTCAACCAACATGCATTGAAGATCAAATGACTTTGGAATAAAATTAAATGAAGAATTATTCATGGGAGTTACTTACTTGCTCATTCATGCATCATCATCATCACCATCATCACCATCATCCCCAACATCATTTTAGTCATACCAGCATTATCATCATCATCATTTCGTCATCATAGTTTTCATCATCAACATCATCAAGTGAAATTTTTAAACATTCAAGATGAAACATTCAAAATTATTCTGTGTGAATAACTTAAATGATGCTTCTAATTTGCTGGTGGCTTTGT
>NW_008704034.1:1230835-1361981 GCF_000326865.2 Helobdella robusta
TCAATGTCATCATTATCGTCGTCATCATCATCATCATCATTTTCTTCTTCTTCTTCATTTTCTTTTTTTTCTTCTTCTTTTTTTTCTTCTTCTTCATCATCATCATTTTCATCATCATCATCATCATCAAAACTTTTTCATCATCATTATCATCATCCTTTTCATCGTTATCATCCTTATCTCAACATTCCTCATCATCATCATCGTCCTCCTCCTCATCATCGTCATCGCGAAAAAATTTGTCAATAGCAGTTTATTTTAATTCAGCGACACGATGCAACGTAACGAATGCAATTATCTACGGATGATCATCTATCTCCCTAACTACCTACCTAACTACCTACCTACCTACCTACCTACCTACCCACCTACCTACCTGTTTGCCTGGTCTCACAATCTTCATTTCCTAGCACCTGTGTAGTTTTGTCCAGTGGATTTGAGTTTTTGTTGTTTTTTGTTTGTTTGTTTGTACGTTTGCTTGTTCGTTCGTCCGTTCGTTTATTCGTTCGTTTGATGGTCTGTTTGAAGCAAAAAACAAACAGTTTTGAAAAAAATGATTTTTTTCTAGAATGGTTGAGAAAAATAAAATGGTAGACTGTTCATTTCTATTCTATCATTATTTATTATGATAACGTTTGATCACTTGTTCAAATTCAAATGTTTAACAACTATGACGGCCGAAATAAATTTCTCGCTAATGATAATATTAATAATAATCGACTTTGCTGGATCGAAACAGAAATTGCAATTTTCGGAATTTTGGCGCTTAAAAATGGCAATTTTTTTGTACCTCTCTGAAATTTTTTTCAAACAATTATATTGATCTATTTAACATTGATATTAGGAGTAATTAATATTAATATATTCACGAATTAATATTAATATATGCAAACATGCACGAGGTCATAGATCACCAGATCCAATTATACATTCAACGTCATGTTTGTTAACGCGTATTTTTGGTATGTATGTATTATGTTTTTATGTATGTATGTTTGTATGTATGTATGTATATATGTATGTATGTATGTATGTATGTATGTATGTATGTATGTATGTATGTATGTATGTATGTATGTATGTATGTATGTATGTATGTATGTATGAATGTATGTATGTATGTATGTATGTATGTATGTATGTATGTATGTATGTATGTATGTATGGATGTATGTATGTATGTATGTATGTATGTGTATGTATGAATGTATGTATGCATGATTAAATGTATGTATAATACACAAAAGCATTCAGCTTATGCGTGAATCTTGTCAAATAAAGTATTAATGTACACACATATAAATATATATATATATGTGCAAATGATTATATATATATATATAAAGTTATATGTGTGTGTGTGGCGCATATGTGTGTGTGTGTGTGTGACTATGTGTGGGAATTCGTTTGTTTGTGCATTTATCTGTTTGCCTGTGTATGTTTGTTTGTATGTGTGTTTGTGTGTGCCAAGTATCAACTGTCATTTACATTGAATATAAATTATTGCAACTGATACGTTGGTGATGCGTTTTTGCATCAAATGGTGAATTGTTTATATTAATTAAAATGATGCAACCGTGGTTTTTGTTTTTATGTGGGTGCCTGAATGTGCGGGTTTGATTTTAAAAACAATCCGAAATATTTTTCAGTTAGTTAATTTTCTTTTAGTTCGGCATTAAGTTAACGCAGTTGAATTCAGCAGCACCTTTGAAGAACATAAGTCTAGAGAATTTTCAAGGGTCTACCTTAGATTTTTATACGGTTAATGTGATTTTGAGCAACTTCAAATTTATATCTAAGTTTGTTGGTTGTCATTTTTCATTATTATTATCACCGTATAAAATTAAAAATTTTATTAGTTGAAAAAAATTACAAGAATTCGCAGGTGAGAAGTGGCTTCTCTGTAAAGTAATTTAAATTTCAATTCGCAAATGGCAAAACGTCATCCGGCTAGGTTTCATTTATAATCTTTTATCTCGTTCTCCTATTTCAACTGTTACTTCACCATCCCTTTTTAACTCCTTCGTTTCATTCATTCATCCCAAACTTCTAGCCATATTTAAAAACAAAATCAATAACTATCGTTCGATTCGGCCCTCAGAATCTTGACTTGTAACGAATGCTGCTGTTATTAAGAGTGTCAAGAATAAAACGTTTGGGCATAATTTTTTTCCTGATGGAACTCTCACTGGAAACTAATGAAAGATTTTGTTTCTATAAAAATAATTACATAAGGACTTTTTTGGGATTAGCATTGGTATGTTGGTTGTAGTATATATCAGCTTTGGCAACAGTGTATATGCACTGAAGATCACACACACATTTACACACACACATTTACACACACATCTACACACGCACACAGCCACACGTACATATCATATTCAGAGTCACACCGTTTTGTTAATTATTGCTGTTATTATTAAATTACTTCTAATGTATAAATAACAACGATGTGAATTCATTTAAAACTGAATTATGCAGCTCTAATATACTAACGTATATTTATATTTATTATATATATATATATATATATATATATATATATATATATACATTATGTATATATATATATTTCTATTTGTTTATGCAATGTATATGTATATATATATATATAATACATTTGATAATATATACACACACATATATACACATGAACAAATATATAAACATACTGGGTATATACATATATATAAATCATTTATATATATATATATATATATATATATATATATATATATATATATATATATATATAGAAGCAATTAATTACGAGGAACTTCGGTGTATATATAGTGAAACGCGTTAGACGCAATTCCATAAAAGTTATCATTTGCCGTTGTTGGCTTTTTGAACTGGTTGATGTTGTTGGCGTTGTTGTTATTTGTTGTTGTGTTGTTGTTGTTGTGGGTATGTTTGTTTGTTGTCGAGTTTGTCGTTCATGGCTGTTGTTGTTGCCAGTCTGATTGTTGTTGGTTTTGTATGTTGTGGAGTTGGTTTGTTGTTGTTCGTTCTGTTGTTTGTTGTTGTTTTTGTGTTTGTCAGTTGTTGCGCCGTTTGTTGTTGTTAATAATGTAGGAGAAAGAAAGACTTACAGGTGAGTGTTTATGCCAATTTCACTGATAATTTATACGATTTAATTTTTTGTTAGTTTGTCAAATCAATTGCTGGTCGGTCTGTTACTGTTATAGTTGATCGATTGAATGGTCACTTGATGTATTGATTAACCAATTGGTTTGTTTGATTGGTTGATTGATTGATGGATTAATTAATTAATTAATTAATAATTATATTTAGAAATTATAATAATATATATACATATCGTTCAGCTGTTTAAAAACCTGCTGGAAGGGTCAAAAATATATTGCCGAATAATTGTCTAAAATTTCATGATTGCAAATTTTCAATAAAATTTCAAAAAATTTTTTTTTCATAAATGTGAAAATAGATCATCGACCAGTCAATAGTGAAGTAGCAAAGAATCTGACGATGATGATGGAGAGTAGGAAGATGAAGCTGACGACGATGATGACGAAAATGACGACGATGATGAGAGCGATGATGGTGACAACGACGATAATGATGATGGTGATGATGAAATATGAAAAAGGCTAATATATGATATTCAACAAACACAAACCAGATAAGTTCTAGATGTTTCGATTTTGTTATTACATTATTTCTATAAAATATTGTTCTTGTTATAATATCATTTGTTGTTACTAGCACATGACACTTACTTGCTATTAAGCAGATTTAGCAAGCTGGGTTCTATGAGTATGGTGCACATATGACGATTATGTGTTTCTAAAAAAAATTTAAATTATTAATCAACATATTATAAAATTAAAATAGAATTAATTTTAATTAAATTGTGTATTATATTATTATGTTATATTGTTGTTAATATCACTTAAAGTTAAATTAAGACGCATGGAATTTTGTTGAGTGTAAATTTTTTATAGTGTATTGAATTGAAAATAAATTGATAAATCATGCAAGTTTAAACGATTCAAACTGCAATACACAAAGAAATAAAAACAACAATAACAACAACAACAACATTAAAAGCAACAACAACATTAACAACAACATCAACAACAACAGCAACAATCTCAAACACAACACCAACGAGACAACATCAACAATCTTCATCAACAAAAACAACGTAAAACCAAAAGGCAACAACAACAACGACAACATCAACAACAACAACAACAACATAAACACAAAACCTCACCTTGTAAATATCAAATGGCAACCTCAAACAAAGAAGGCTTCGCGGATTTTGAAATGCACAACCGTAAATAATTAGTTTTTAATTGATAACAAATATTGCTTGCTATAGCTAGTAGAGTATATTTATTTATTGATTTTTTCATTAATTTGAATGTGCAAGTCCGTGAAGTGCAAAGCAAAGTAATATATTTACTCAATGTTATTACAATAAAGAATAACATTATTGATAACACATTTGGTGAATGTGTGTGTGTGTGTGTGTGTGTGTGTGTGTGTGTGTGTGTGTGTGTGTGGATGTGTGGTGAGTGAATCTATGTGTCTACCATGAGTGTGTGTGTGTGTTATGTGTGTGTGTGTGTTTATTTGTATCACCAATATTATTTAGTTTATTAATAACAATACTCTATGTAGACTCATCGAGGTTAGCCGAAATAGCGATAATAATATTTGTATCAGTGGTGACGATGATGCAGACAACGACGATAATGATGATGATGATCATCATCAAGGTGGTGATGATGATGATCATCATCAAGGTGGTGATGATGATGATCATCATCAAGGTGGTGATGATGATGGCATTAATAACAACAACAATAATAATAAAGTAGTAATAGTAATAATAATAATAATACTAAAGTAGTAATAGTAGTAATAATAGTGATAATAATAATAACAATAATGCTACCCGTTAGCAGGGAGAATTATAAATTCAAATGAAAATCAGGTACGACTTCTTCGTGTGTTGCTTGCATATTTTTGTTTTACTGTTTCATTATTATTTTCATTATTGTTTTTGTTGTTATTATTGTTATTATTATTGTTATTATTATTGTTATTTATTATTATTACTTTTCTCATTAAAATTTCATTAAAATTAATATTTTTATTATTATTTCATAATAATATTAATTATTAGTATTATTCATGTTATTACATTAGTCATAGTGCAGCATTTTTATTTTTAAACACACACACACACACACAAACAAACACACACAGCCAGTCACAGACAGGTAGGTAGGCAGCTAGGCAGATAGACTGTGATTTCTCTTCTGTTTAACTTTACGAGGTGACTATAAACGGTTAACCTGAAGTTCGTTAAATTTTTTTGCTTTTTGTTTCAACTTTAAATTCATCACTCAAATCCGTTTGATGTGATAAGGAGTGTATCATCATTAAATAACAATTAATTAATTAATTGATTTATTTAAAAATGGTAGACGTCATTAAAGATTTCATCCTACATTTTTTTGGATATGAAACCTTATTAAACTTGTTTGATGATCTATGTTAATAAGTTCTAAAAAAACGCAGTGATGTGAAATGTGAGTACGTTTTAGGAGTTAGAATTTTTTTTTTTATTTCTCAACTAATTCCGATCATAATCAATCACGTAAGTTGCGTGGAAACTTTATATGCACTTAGTTTTTTTCGTCGTTAGGTTATCATCATCATCGTAATTGTAATCACCATCACCATCATCATCAACATTGTCATCATCAGCATCAACATCATCATCATCATCATCATTCTCACCATCATCATCAACAACAACAACATCGTCATCATCCTATGATCGTCCTAAGCGTCACCATTATCATCATTCAAGTTCTCATCTTCACAGTCATCATCATCGTCGTCGTCGTCTTCGTCATCATCGTCATCGTCTTCCACATCATCGTCATTGTCGTCTACATCATCATAGAAAGTTCCGGAAGTCTCGATTTGGAAAACCTTGTCAATTAAGGGAGCATTCTAGAACAGTGGTTTGTTAATTTTGATATGAACTGTCATGGATATGCTCTCTTCACTGACACGAGAGTTTATACAAGCAGTCCAGAATCATCACCATCACCTATCATCATCTTCACCATCATCTTCACCATCATCTTCACCATCACCTATCATTATCTTCACCATCATCATCACCATCATTAACGTCGTCGTCATCGTTGTTATCGTCATCGTCGTCATCGTCGTGCTATCGTTGTTGTTATGTCATTCCCACCATAATCAATATGTTACGTCATAAACATCACCATGTTACATCATTTTCATCATCATGTTCCCTATTTATTCACCATCATTAACTTCACCGACTTTTTCACCATTTAACTAAATCTGAACATATCGCAAAAAAGTAAATTTTCATCATCGCAGTATGATCTACTTAAAATTCAAATAACAATCCCATTCAATTAATATTCTACATTTTATCTGCCCTTCTTTATCTCACTCACTCATTCACTCACTCACTCATTCACTCACTCACTCATTCACTCACTCACTCACCTACCATAAATCAAACCGCAAACTCATATTCACCAAATAAATAGTCTCAATAAAGATAATTTTTGTAGAACTTACATTAAAATATACCGGATCTAATGGGCATCAACATTAGGTTAAAAGAGTTGCATCATAGAAATATTTCTCCAATTTAGCACGTTTGATACTTCTTAAAATTGCAAACATTCCGAACAAATATTATTTACCAATCAGTCTTTAATAGAATTATTTTCAGATGACGAGAGGCAGACAGTAATAAATAATGATGATGAGGCTGACGATAAAGAAAGCGATGATGGTGAAGATGATAACAATGGCGATGATGAGGATGAAGAAGATGATAACAATGGCGATGATGAGGATGAAGAAGATGATAACAATGGCGATGATGAGGATGAAGAAGATGATGACGACGACGATGAGGAGGATGACGAAGATGATGACGACGACGATGTGGACGACGAGCTCATCTACGCGGTCATCAATTCACTCTATTGCAATGGTGAAATCAATATTTCAACATGAATTTTTCTTTTTGGTTTTTGGGATCGGCAGATCAGGAAGCGATTACGTATTTCAATGAAACCACAAAATTACTTTTTCACTTTAGTCTTTTATGATCTAATTTTTACCTTTTATGATTTAATCCAACTAATTTTTATCGATTTTAATGACATTTTCATGTTTTAACAAAACCAAACCAAACCAAATTGCTTGATTTGTGTCTAAAAATGCAGTGAAACTAAATTCATGGCGAGAATTTTGAGGAGATAGATATATGTAACTAAGAATTAACACTACAAGTTGAAAAACGAGTGTGATTGATAATTTGACTATATCTTATACAATACATAATACAAGACACCTAATATAACATTCAAGATGCAACACACACGACATAACATACATGAGATGACATACATGACATGGTAAATTAATAACATACAATATACATACATAAAGGATGAGCCGAAACAAACTTGTTACATGATTTAACAATTAACATACAAAATTATGGCATACACGCAGCAACACACATGAAGAAACACTGTTTTTGTAACATGGCAAACATTTATATTAGTAACATAGCAAACATTGTATTAGTAACATAGCAAACATTGTATTAGTAACATAGCAAACATTGTATTAGTAACACAGCAAACATTTGTATTAGTAACACAACAGACATTTGTATTAGTAACATAACAAACATTTGTATTAGTAACATAACAATCATTTGTATTAGTAACATAACAATCATTTGTATTAGTAACATAGCAAACATTTGTATTAGTAACATAGCAAACATTTGTATTAGTAACATAGCAAACATTTGTATTAGTAACATAGCAAACATTTGTATTAGTAACATAGCAAACATTTGTATTAGTAACATAGCAAACATTTGTATTAGTAACATAGCAAACACTTGTATTAGTAACATAGCAAACGTTCACAAAAAAAAACACACACAGTACAACTCGCGTGACACAACACTTTAATGTTCTATTTCAAAATGGCCAACAACGACCAACGAAAGTGATAATTACAGAATCGTCAACCTAAAACCTCCAGGGCGTGACTCACAACGCCGCAATTAAGATATCTTCTTAACACCAAATTATCTTTTCTACGTGTCATTTCCATTCTTCCTTCACGCTCGTTTCGACAATGTGCTCCATAAACCTAGTTTTAAAAATTAATCCGTGAATTAGAAAAGTATCTATAATCAAATAACGAAAATTTTCAACTTTTTTTACGATTTTAAACGGGATCAAATAAAAAATATCGATATAGTTTTTACTGAATTGGTTATTACTATTTATACAATCGATAGATGGATAGATGGATGTATATTACTACTGTATGTGACGTGATAAACTTGTAACGAAAACACCTAAAACTTTTATATTTTTACGATTTCGTGGCATCTTTTTAATTCCGTGTAACGCTTCGATTTGATTTTAACATTTCGTCGACAACAACAAAAAACGCAAACAGCTTCTAGGGACTAAATTTATTAACGTCATGTCAAATAAACTTTATAAATTTTCACCCACAATACACATGCACAATAATATTTATTTATATAACAAAATAAAATAACATATAACATTGTTCCAGTGCAAACAAACCACAGGAAGACAAGATGAAATTAACGACTAGCGAACCAAAGACGTTATACAGTAACACCTCAACATAATAACATCATTAACACACACACACACACACACAAACACACACACACACACACACACACACACACACATACACACACACATATATATATATATATATATATATATATATATATATATATATAATAGAACACGAGTTCATGGATATAGATCAATGCTTTAGGACATTAACTCAATATATATATATATATATATATATATATCTATATATATATATATATATATATATAACATATATAACTCTACAATATGTATATATATAATTTATAAATATATATATGTATATACATGTATGTGTGTATGAGTTTTTGTGTGTTAAAAATATTAGTAAATGTGATGAATTGTTATACATTTGTGGAGAGTAGAAAGAAATCATTGTATGTATATGTTGCTGTTGATGATAATGATGATTATAATAATACATAATAATGTCGGAATAAAAAAATTGACTCATTTAGTGAGTAGTTGAGAATAAAACCAGCAGGCAAACAGACGCATTTCATCAAGGGCTGAAGCAGTAAGATATGATTGAAAGTGAAATTGAATTGAAATTGTTAATAAATACTTTGTGGATAAAATTTTTTTTCGTCCTTCATAAAATCAATTTGAAATATTGAAATTTTAAAGGAGGATATAGAAATAATATTTAAAATTGTAAAATAAATTACTCGCCATAACATAAAGGAATGTGTGGACATTATTATAGATAGAACGAAATGGGAGAAAAAAAAGATTTAAATTAAACATTAATTTAAATTAAATTAATAGGATGAAATTGAAGGTTAACTATAAGTTAAATTGAACTATTTCTGAACTTGAGTTCAAAGTTGAAGGTTTAGAATTAATAAATTTTTATTTTACTAATAAAATTAATTTAAATTTATTTGAAAATAAATTCGGAGATTTGTTAACAAGTAGCAGTTTCGTTTCTGGCGCGAGGCACGTTATTGTTACTATTGTTGTTAGCATTGTTATTATTAATGTTATTGTTGTTGTTATTAATATTATTATTATTATTAGCAGAAACACCTTTATTACTACCATTATTATTATTATTATTATTATTATTATTGTTGTTGTTGTTGTTATTGTTGATGATAGGATTGATGTTATTGTTGTTACTGTTACCCCCGTTGATGTTATTCGTCAGAATGCTAGCAGGCTGCTGTTGAATTTTATGCTTAGATTTGGAGCTAGATGAAGACGTGGCTATGGCAAATTTGTTGCTGGTGTTGAAATTGTTGTTAATGATGTTGTTACTACTGTTGTTGTTGTTGATGTTGTTGTTATTGTGGTTGATTCGCGATAGCATGATCTTGTCTTCGTAGTCAATCTCACACAAGATTTGACTGTCCCACAGATAGTACCTGTCTCCAATACAGAACCTGGTTTTACATAATTAATTAATTAATTAATCAATTAATAGAGTAATTAATTAATTAACTAATAAATTAAATGACTGATTGAATGATATGTGCTAACTACGGGATAGATGTATTGTATAGTGACTAAATATAATTCAACGATAATAATTAATTGATCACAATTTACGTAAAATAATACTATATATATAATTTGTAAATAAATGTTTAAAATTTTATAGAATTTTTTTTCATTTTCGTGCAGCAAATGAACGTTAATTGACTATAAACATGATGAAATAAAAAATGTCAACACACACACATACAGGTACATACAGTTACACAAACCCACACGGAGAGAGAGAGAGAGGAAGGGAGAGAGAGAGAGAGGAAGGGAGAGAGAGAATGAGAAAGAGAGAGAGACAGGCAAACAAACACACACATTGAAACAGGCAGACAAATGCATACATACCTATGGTTACATTGTTGACAGGCAAAGCATTCGAGATGGTATACATGATCGCGAGCCTTCATAACCATTTCAAAGGCTGGAATGACTTTCATGCAGACGCTGCAGTTCCCTGTGGCCCCAAACAACCTGCGATCAAGAAACATTTTTCAATATTAATTATGCTAATTACTGCAATGAATATTAATTATAAAAATGTTAGTAATGAATATTAATTACGTCAATTATTATAATGTTATGTTACGAATAAATAGGGATCAGCCATCAATAATGTAATGTTACATTTGTAAGCGGCGCTAATGAAATATGGTGTACTGAACCAACAATTTGAAGAAGTTAAATATGAAATGTGCTTTCAAAAAGTGACTAACCGCTTAGGCAAAAAAAACATGACATTACATTAATTACACACAATTTTTATTTTCAAATGAATGCCATTATATCAACTACGTACAATTACTATTGCAAATGGATGGGCAAACATTGGCGTCATTAAACGAGCTAAAAAGTATTCCACTCCTACAAAAAAAAACGAAACGAAACGAAACAGGACAAAAACGAAATTGCCATTTAAATTCTTTTTTTCTTACCCTGATTGTTTTTTTCCATTAAGACATTTCTTTTCATCTCAGTGAAGAAGGAATGAAATTAAAAATGACCAATAAAACGTTGTCATCAGTCCTTTCATCATCATCAACATCATCATCATCATTATCATCATACACCATCTACGTCATTATCATCATCATAACTCCAATCATGATCATCATCGTCATCATCTTCTTCTTCATTATCACCATCACCCCAATCATCACCACCATCTACGTCATCATCTTCATAACCCCAATCATCACCATCATCATCATCTTCTTCATCATCATCCTCACTATACATGGCACCTGCACACATCATCAACTCCATTTTAATTAATTCAAATAACCAATTTTAAAATTACTTAATCTCTCAGTCAGACCAGAGAAAGAAAGAGAAAGAGAGAGAGAGAGAGAGAGAGAGAGAGAGAGAGAGAGAGAGAAGTAATTTAATTAAAAAATTAAAAAAAGAGGAAAGAAAAAAGAATAAAAAAAATTAATTAAGAGACAAGGAGGTTACATAGCATGTGAATTACCTGATGCATGCACTCTTACATGCATGTACATGTACAAATACACGCACACAAACATGCACGCACACATACTAACCTCTAAACATACATATACACGCAAACAAATTAAAACACACAAACTAAAACGTACACAAACTTACACACACACATACATACGCGCGCACTTACACATCTGTGTGGGCACTACCAGATGATGAGTGCTAGAAGGAAAAGGTTTTAGCAGAGCATATGAATGAGATGATGATCATGAGAGAATCAATAAAAAAATTTTTCGTGATAAAATGAAAATGAATAAAAGAAAACGAAAGAGGAAAATGAAGTGAGCAGAGATGCCTGATGGGAAAAAGTTACTTACTAGTATTGATCGGGCAACTAAAACTCCAATCAAAGAGAAAAAATAACTGATGCATGGTGCCTATCAAATTTACACATCAATCAAACCGTTGTTGATATTATTCTTTTATTATTATTACTATTATTAAAATCATCATTAAATTAACAGCAATTATTATTATTATTATTGCTATTATTATTATCTACACCGGAGTGTCAAAGTCAGTAAGAGTCGGAGACTTTAGCCAGAGTCCCAAAATTTTTGAGATGCCAGAGTGGAATATTTTTTTATTTAGACACCACCCATAATTTCGAGATAAATTATCACCTACATTAACTTTACGAGTTTTTCATATTACATCACTTAACTAGGGCAGATGATTATACTACATCACATAACCACATGATGACATCGCATCACATCACCGCCGAAATATGCATGACAAAACATTGTATCAACACAAATACCAACCGTAGAACCACATACCATCATCTACAGAAAATGTTCATTTCATTCAAATGGGACAATATTTTAATCCACCAATGCAAATATAATCAAATGCATTTTTCCATCTGAAAAATTTATCCAAACGGAATTAATTACTTATGCCTGCATTCAAAATATGTACATCTGAACAAAAATCTATATATTTCACACATTCATACACATACTTTCTCACACACTCTCCCACACAAATTCTCACACAGGCACCCACACACAAACAAATTCCCAAACACACGCACACATACACACACACACCACACACACACGAATATAAACGCAAGCCTGATAACATTTCACACATTAACACATACAACGTAAACAAAGCAGAAAATAAAATCCAATCAGACAGACAGACAGACAGATCGTAAATATATTCACACACACACACTCACAAACACACAGCACAGCACACACACACCACACAAACACACGTATAATGCATGTATACAAAATGCAATTCCATTTAGAGATGAAGGAAATAGAATCAATAGAGACTACAACATTTGTCCATGTTTGATGGGGTTATTACAAAAAATTCTTCCATTTCATCTTGCGAGAAGAAATGATGATGCAATCATGAAATTGCACACACACACACACACAACACACACACGCACTCACAAGTATATGTATACATATATAAAAATAATATACGTATTAATAAATGCACATACAAAAATTAATATCTTAATAAGGTATTGATGACCATTTTGGTGGTAAGAAAGGATAATAATAATAATAATAATAATATAATAATAATTATAAATAATAATTAAGATTGACAACTAAATGATATAATGATTAAAAATAATAATCACACTGAATAAATAAAATGAATAATGCAACAAGAAAATATCAGCCCTCTCTTTTCTCTCTCTCTCTCGATAAATAGAGGATGAAGTAAAAAATGTTCCAATCAATATAATCATTTTCCATATTCCTCCATCAAACTTTCCCAGAAAATGCCATGATCGAAACCTACTTACATCAAAAGAGAAAAAAAGTTTCTTTTCTATTAAATAAAAAAAGCTTTCCTCTAAAAACAGCATCTTAAAATTTATTATCAAAGGCAAATTATTTCCCTAAAATAATTGCAGAGGAACATATAAGAGGGGAAGTAAGAAAGAGAGAACATTGGGAAGTGAGCGGATATAGTGAAAGAGAGAGAGAGAGGGAGACAATCAAACTGTTGATTACAACTGTCATACTTTTGTAAGAATAATGCTTTGCCTTTCAAAATAGGCAATATCTGTATTCATACATAATACACAAACATACACTCATACAGGCATATACAAACGCATACACTCCCAGATACACATAAAATCACATACACATGCAAGCATACGCATACATACAAACAAACATCTTAAGTGTATCCATACATATATACACATGAGATTAGTGTGAACAACAATGGTTTAAGAAACTTTTTTTCAAAGATTTTTATTTACCTGAAAGTTGTTGTAAAATGGTTAAACTGTGAAAATTGTGAAGAAACTTATGAATGATCTTTTCTTCCTTGAAACCCATAGCACCAGAAAATTTTATTGATATGATGAATATTTTTTTTTTTACAAAATTCCTAACTAAAAATATAAAAACTACTGATTCTCTTCCGCTTGTGTGAATGAACATGGTGATCAAAGAAAAATAAATCAGTCGCACAGCGTAAAACTGATGGCATTTGATATGAAAAACCAATCAATAAGTGTTTGAGATCACTTGATGTCATGATAATCAATTCATATAACCAACCTTGCTGACGTTAACAACATCATCCATGACAGGCTAGTAACAGTCACATCAGTTTTAAATATCAATAAAACGTTAATAAACATAATTTCCATAATGTACCAGAAACTCAACAACAGCAAAAGAAATAAAAACAAAAACAAAACGGCCATAGCAACTACATCAACATAAACGATAACATTAATAGTAGCAGTTACAACAATGGCAACAACAGCAGCAGCAACAACAGCAGCCGCAACAACGACAGCGAAATGGAACAGAAGGATGAAAAATTGCTCTTAATTGTTCAACTCATTTTCTCAAAGCAGTCATATATCACAATTTGAGATAGCCAGGAAATGCAAATGCCAACTTGGAAAAGTCCTGGAATAAAAGTAAAGAATTAATTGCGTTTACAAGTGACAAATGGATTTTAAATTTATAGCAAACCTTTTTTTGTTTTTTGTTCCTGTTCTCTACTATTGAAAAAAAAAAACCTCAATCTAAAATTTTATTAAAAGCAATTAATCATGTATTTTTTTTTGTAATTTCACCACCCAAAAAAGCAGGAACAAAAATGAAAGACAAATATTATTATGGAAAAAAGTTTCATCTCAACTCAATAACCATCCACACTACAAGTATAATAAGCTTGTAAAGATTCATTACAATTCTTTATGAAGTCGTAACATTAATTGAAAGATCAAAAAGGAAGGGAGGAAGGAATAAAAGAGTTGAAGAATGAAGCAAAAAAAGCTGAAGAACGAAAGAAATATAATCAATCAGAGTGCTGACAACTTGTACATGTGGATGAACAAAGCACACACACCCTAATATTAGAGATGGGATGAAAATAATTAAAATTATGAAAATTATCTATATATAATAATATAAATAATTAAGACTTTAATGGAGCAATATGAAAAAACTTAGTTTTTAAGTGCTTAAAAGTTAATTTAAGAACAAATTTTGGTGACTTTTGCCATTCACATGATTAAATCTGAAAGATGGACACTGAAGTGTTTTTAGTGTGTGTGTGTGCGCGCGTGTGAGTGAGTGACTGTGGGTGTGTGTTGTAATGTCTGGAGATGATGCCAAAGATAAAAAAATGTTGTAATTGCATTAAATGGCTTAAGTATTTTTTCATGTCCTATCCATTATACACAATCACACAGGCACACACACACCACAAACACAATTCACAAGCGTGCAGACATTTTCTCTGAAGGACACTAAAAAAGGGAGAAATACAAAAAAATGAAAAAGAAATAGGAGAGATGAAACAGAATGAGGGAGAGAGAGAAAGAGAGAAAGAGAGAGAAGAATGTGAAAGAAATAGAGAGGGGAATATAATTTTCATAGACAAAAAAAATCTAATTTTTTAAAAATAAAAATAAACCCACGTGTTGTCCTCAAATAAAATAGAACAAAAATAATACTAAAACAATGAAAACCCACACAATGATAAACAAAGCAGAAAATTGTTACCAAAAATGAAACAGATTGAACAAATTCACCAAAGAAAAAAATTTATCAAAATATGTATGCTTCATCTATTTTAAATGCAAATGCAATCATCCCAAGACAGCTGAATAAACCTAGAACAAATTGGAACTATGGAAAATGGATGCAAAACAACAACAACAATAACAACTAAATAGAAAACCAGAACAAAAAAAAACAAACTGCAGAAAAACAAAAACCGAAATGAAATGCAAAAATTAATTGGTCTGTCAATGTAAAAGGAATAAATGCCTATAAAAATGGCATAGTAACAAAGCATTCATCAAATCAAAATAATTCCCAAAAGCAATTAAGTCCTCTATTTTTTTCGTAGCTAGAGACATCACCAAATAATTCCATTACACACGACTGCAGAAGTGATGGCATATTGCGCATATAATACTTTCCTTTATATACCCTCAACTTTCAAATCATCCTGAAATTATCACCTAACTATCTATCTCGCCATTAATTATAAATTGTTTCACAAATAATAATTTATCCAAACAATATTTTTTAAAATTAATAAAACCCAGATAGTCACCTCAAATAATCCCTCCTACAAAGCAAGAGATTGGCTTTTGTGTAGAGTGTGGATCCGACTTCGCCGAGCCGGCACTCACAGCAGGAACATTTGAGGCAGTCCTCGTGCCAAAACTGTTCCATCGTCTGCAGCATGTACCGGTCCGTTATCGGCTTCTGGCACCCGGCACATTCCTGGGGTGCTACAGAAGCACTCGATGTATATTCTGACTCAATGTTGCTGCTGCTGTTGTTGTTGTTGACGATGTTAGGAGAATTGTTGTAGTTGTTGTTGTTGTGAGACGTTGGATTGATGACTCTGTTAGGAGATGATAGGTTGTTGTTGCTGTTGTTTGCAATCAGACGAGTGGATCCACACTGGTTCAGTAGTGATATGTTGCTGTTGCAGTTGCTGAAGATGTTGCTGGATGAAAATGTGTTGCTAGTCAAACTGTTGCTGATGAATTGCATGAAACCTGTGCTGACGTGTAAAAAGAAAAATCATCATGAAAAATATATAAAAATCAAGTTTTTATAAATATAACAGCATTTCATAAGAACAAACATTTGCGCAAATATTTTAAAGGAGCTCTCTAAATGTATGATGCGTTTACATCAAATAATACACACATAAGCACACACACACAGATATATATATATATATATATATATATATATATATATATATATAACATAGGAAAGAACATGCGACAGAGAGAATGTATATATCTTAATGCAAACATGCAATCTACTCAATCAGATTAATTTAGATATAGGCAAATTTCGATGTTTGATCATGTAACAATTTTTTTTTAAATGAAAAAGAAATTATGATGGAGAGTATTTACGATGAAAAAATTAGTCTGAGCACATGAGGAAGTAGGACGGAAATGTCAAAACCATTGCTTCAAAACTAGGTCCAAATCTATTTATCTTTATTTAAAGGCAGTCTTACAATTTTTAACAGTTCATGCTGAAAATTGAAATTTTTTGTTTACAATATAAAAAAATGTTATAAAATCTTGTTTGAAATGAGTTATGTTAAATATATGGAATAGAGCAAATAAAATTAAAGAAATTGGAACTATGACAAATGAATAACATGTTCATTGTTGCATTTTACGTGTATTAAAGTAAAGTTACTGGAAAAAAAGGCACATACGAACAAGATAAATAACTGTACATTTCAAAATGAAATCAGCTGGAAAAAATTATTGCTGAAATAAAACAAACATAAAATAACTGCAACAAAAAAATTAAACGACATTGACATACTCGACACAATTTGAATGATAAATGCAGCAGTCTGCATAAATAACATCAGTCAGATATTTTGGTCACAAAACAACAATCAGCAGAAAACAGAAAAAAAGAACACAAAGTATTAAATGGAAAAACAAAAAATAGAAAAAAGTCAGAAAAAACGAAACAAAATGATAAGAAAACGGAATAATGCAGGCCAAAAACAACCTGATTGATTCTCTGAAAAGGGAAACCACAAAAGAATAATTTCAATTTCCTTCATTCAACACAATTCTCCATAACATATACGTATGTATGTATGTACGTACGCATGTATGTATGCATGTTTGTTTGTTTGTATGTATGTATGTATGTTTGAATGTATGTATGTTTGTTTGTATGTATGGGTGTGTATGCTTGCATGTTCACGTACATATACTCATACTTACGTATGAATATGTGTACTGTACAAGCGTGTATGCACTTACCGTACACATGTGTGTATGTCTGCCTGCCTGCCTGAAATGAGTTTTGTTTGCATATTGTATGCATCGGAGGAGGGAGCGAGGAGAGATGCATGAAGATATATGCTAGATTGAAGTATGTGTTTAATGGGAAGGCGACAGAATGAGTAGAAAGAGAGAATATGCACACAAGCCTGCTTCGTTAAATTTATATACATTTCCTTCGCCATTATTTTAATTGCTTTTCTCTCCTCTGCTGTGCCCAGCGCCTTCTTATTTCTACATTATTCATGCAACTTACATTAATTTGTCAACTTTCTAAATGAAGAAGAAGAAATGAATGTACGTATAGTATAATAGATACGTACGTTTTAGATTTGTTACCGTCACCAGTGGGCATCACCGCATATTTAAATCTTTAATTTACTTTTAAATTGAGATGACTTCAGTGTTTACGAGAGAAATCTTTCAAAGTGTGAACACAATTCAGAGAATGTGATAGATAGGGCAGATGAAAACACAATTGCCTAAAAATATACATTACCGACATGAAGTGTGATGCATACACCCTTATTCATTGTATATAAATATATAAATATATAAATATATATATATATATATATATATATATATATATATATATATGTAAAACTATGCTTGTAAATTGAAATAAGTAATGCAAATCAGTCAATGACTGGCTTGAATTTCCAATGTTGCAAAAGTCATGGAACGAGTGAGCTCAAGTGGGAGAAGAAGATGAACAAGAAAGTGAAAAGATTGAATTGAGAAATTAATCAATTAATCAGACAACGCAAAATGTAAAAAAAAAGAAATTTGGATATGTGCAAAGGAAGTTTTTTTGGTGTGATGTAGTTGACCATATGAATTGTTTTGTTTTAACAAACATAAAGACATCACACTCATCAACCTGTTAAGATAATTAAGATCTGGAAGCAGTGATTGGTGGTGGTGATTCAGGTGAAAAATTACGAATTAAATTACGAAATGAGTTAGTCTGAGAATAGTAGCCATGTAAATATGTAAACAACCACGTCACCTGGGAGAGATATTGATGAAATAAGAGTGTGTGCCGACAGACATGTACACAATTTTTTTTGTCATTATGTAAAAGTCTAACATGCCAATCAATAGAACAAATAAATTTCAATTTTAAACACAAAATAAAAAAAAGTCTAATGCAAGTAAATATAACCAGATGAATGAAAACATGAAAATGTATGCGCAAACAAATGCACGTGTATGCATGAACACACAGAGTCACATTTAGTAGCAGACTCACAAACACACGTGCACACACACACACACGCACATAGCACCACAAATTAATTAACTAATCTTAAATAGGCTACTGACGAGTCTCGTGAGAGACGAAACGTACGTCTGGCCTATGGCGGGTAATGGTTTACCAATAATACCTCTTGCGACTGAATGGGTTCTTAAACCTTGTAACAACGAGATGTTGTTCTTACCTATTGGTCGCGACACTTCAATTTGAGTTTCTTGGTTACAATAATTGAGTTGTGTTATCTTAAGCCTTATTCGACAGGCTACTGACGAGTCTCGTGAGAGACGAAACGTACGTCTGGCCAATGGCGGGTAATGGTTTACCAATAATATATATATATATATATATATATATATATATATATATATATATATATATATACATATAGAGAGAGAGAGAGAGAAAAGAGAACAAATGTCAGATTTACTTATTAAGACGTTCTAATTATAAACCTATATTTTTTTGGATAAGAGTGAAATAAACAAAAAATGCACACACGTTAACTTTATAAACACACCCACATCACTCACACACACACTGACACACACATAGAGAGAGAAAGAGAGAGAGAGAGAGAGAGAGAGAGAGAGAGAGAGAGAGAAAGAGAGAAAGAAAGAAATATGCACACTTTAATGCTAGATATATATTTAGACATCTTAGTTGGCTGGCACAAACACTTTTATGATATCAATGCACCAGTAGACTAAATGGCACAAGTAACAACATTCTATGGAATTAATTCTACAAGAATACAATTGTTGGATGACAAGAAGATACATGGATATCACGGATTATATCTAATCTCGCCACCCACAAAGATACACAGATGCGCGTGAAAACGAATGAAATGTGAAAAAAAAAAACAAAATGGACAATCATTAATGATAGGGAATGTTATAAATCTGGCTGAAGAAATGTGCAATTACGCCAGCAAACCCCATGGGTATGCATTGAATGTAAACTTCAATATTATCCGCATACACGTATATTAGCCTAGCCACTGCAGATATATATATATATATATATATATATATATATATATATATAGAGAGAGAGAGAGAGAGAGAGAGAGAGAGAGAGAGAGAAAGAGAGAGAGAGAGATAACTTTATACAGTAAAGCGTATTGTAAAACTATGCTTGTAAATTGAAATAAGTAATGCAAATCAGTCAATGACTGGCTTGAATTTCCAATGTTGCAAAAGTCATGGAACGAGTGAGCTCAAGTGGGAGAAGAAGATGAACAAGAAAGTGAAAAGATTGAATTGAGAAATTAATCAATTAATCAGACAACGCAAAATGTAAAAAAAAAGAAATTTGGATATGTGCAATGGAAGTTTTTTTGGTGTGATGTAGTTGACCATATGAATTGTTTTGTTTTAACAAACATAAAGACATCACACTCATCAACCTGTTAAGATAATTAAGATCTGGAAGCAGTGATTGGTGGTGGTGATTCAGGTGAAAAATTACGAATTAAATTACGAAATGAGTTAGTCTGAGAATAGTAGCCATGTAAATATGTAAACAACCACGTCACCTGGGAGAGATATTGATGAAATAAGAGTGTGTGCCGACAGACATGTACACAATTTTTTTTGTCATTATGTAAAAGTCTAACATGCCAATCAATAGAACAAATAAATTTCAAATTTAAACACAAAATAAAAAAAAGTCTAATGCAAGTAAATATAACCAGATGAATGAAAACATGAAAATGTGTGCACAAACAAATGCACGTGTATGCATGAACACACAGAGTCACATTTAGTAGCAGACTCACAAACACACGTGCACACACACACACACGCACATAGCACCACAAATTAATTAACTAATCTTAAACAAAACCCTTACTCATTGTGCATTTTCTTTTTGGCAAATTGAATTCACGGGAAATGAAAGTTTTTAATTTGAAAAAGCAATTTCATTTGTATGTATTAGACGCTGCCTTTGCAACCAGCCAGCCAACGAACGAACAAACGAACGAATGGATGGATAAATGAATGAATGAATGAATGAATGAATGAATGGGATGAATGGAGCAAGCGAAGGAACGAGGAAGAAGGCTCCTTTCAACAATAAAGAATGATTAAATGGCCAGGCAAATAAAAATCACTTTCATTCAAACGTTTATTTGCGCGTTTATGTAATGCTGCCATTGGATAGAAATAAGAAAAATTATGCTCAATAAAATATAATAAAATCTGATAAGGTAAGAAAAACAAATTAAAATGGAAAACATTTATGAGGCAATCTTTGAAAAACAATATAGAAAAAAGATGCAATAGAAAGGGAAATAACGACAACAGCGTTATCGCAACAACAAAAAATCAGCGACAACATCAACAACAACAAAGCTAGTTGAAGAAATAAATGGAAAATGGCAAAATACGAAAGGAAAAAAATTATTGTAATTAAAAATTATAAACGAATAATAAATAAATAAACGACATTCTCAGAGTTATATAAATATGATGGGGGCGCATTCAATTAAAAATAATTGCGCAATAATGAATACTGCATGGTTTGATTGGCAGATGAACGAATGGAAAAATAAAAATAATAAAAAAATCTCAGAGGGCAAACAAGAATAACAATGATGATGACGATGATGATGAAAACGATGATGATGGTGATGATGAGGACGACGATGATGATGAGGAGGACGATGATGAAGGTTGTGATGAAAAAGGTTGTGATGGCAATAACGAAGGTGATAATAAAAATAATGATGGTGACGATGGCGAAGATGATGACAAAGATTATAAAGGAAGTGATGATGACGAAGAAGTAATCAATGATAATGAAAAAAGGTGACAATCATGAAGGCGATGGTGATGAAGAGGATGACACACGTTTGCATATTTGCATTAGAAGGAACAAAGCGTAATGCAACGAACTAATTGTATGGCGCTATTTCAAAATGTGACCAGAAAAATTGTTCAGGTTAGTTCGTTTCACTAAAAACACCAATACTCATATTTGACATTTGAAAAACTCCAAAAATTCTATTTGAGGTATCATAAATTTAAAAATTGAAACGAAGATAAAACCTATCGAAAATGATCATCATTATTCTTTATGCGATGACATAAAAACCAGCACTGAACTCACTTCATTTGAAAGACATCAAATATTAAAATCAGCGCAACGTTACACAACCTAACGATTAATAGAATATTATAAATACGATTAATAGATAATAATTAATAACACTTGATGACCATTTAATAAGAGTAGTAAGTAAGCGAACGTAATGTAATGAAATAACGCAGCACTTCGCACAGGCCAGACACTATCATCTATCTATCTATCTATCTATCTATCTATCTATCTATCTATCTATCTATCTATCTATCTATCTATCTATCTATCTATCTATCTATCTATCTATCTATCTATCTATCTATCTATCTATCTATCTATCTATCTATCACGACTGAACAAAGCAGCAACAACAGTTCAGGACTAATGACATTTAGAAAGCGCTCAAACATTGATTAAAAGCCAGCAACAGTTGAATACAGAGAAGCCATGAAAACGACATAATTATAATGAAAAAAAAATAACAAAAAGAAATAACAAAAAGCAAACAAAAAGCAAGAATAATAATAAAAAGAAGAACGCTAACAACGACGTTAATGGCATCAGCGAAGAGGACGACAACTACGAAGTTGGCATGCCTCCGTAGATGAAAATAAAAATAAAGAGGACGATGATGTCGACGATGATAGTAATGATGATGTCTCCATAAATGCAATGACTGGCAAGATAATTAGAATTGCAATTGCCTGATAATCTTCAAAGCATTTCTCAAGCATTAATGCAATTGCTCTGTGTGTGCGTGTGTGTATGTATGTGTGTGCGTGTGCATGTGTGTGCGTGAGTTCGTGTATCAATGTATGGCTTCAAGTGTGTTTACGTTACTTTGATGCAATTATCACTGCATCGCCCTGTCTTTTATTCATATTTTCAAGTTCAATCAAAAATTTTCAATTAATTCCAAATAAATTTAATGTCGTTAGCTTTGAATGACCATAAGTCAGGAATAAAATAATATTTTTATTGTTATTATATGCATGTATATGCATAAGTTTAATAATTTAATTACAGTCCTTAATAATTGAATTACATTCTTAAACATAAATATGTTTTGTAATGATGTTAAAAGTGATTTATTCCTTTTATATGGCGGCTTGACTTGCATGAAAATTATTAGAGAGAATCCTTCCATTAAAAATTCTATTTACAGCAGCATGCAAAAGAAATATGTAATCCTGCATTTCAGTGCATTTGAATCAACGTATAGGTATGTATGTATGTGTGCGTGAGTGCGTGTGTATGTATGTCTATATGTGTACATTACCTACGTATACCTATATGTTTACATGTATGTATGTATGTTTGCATGTATGTATGTAATGATGAGGACGACGATGTATGTAATGAAAAAATGTATGTATATATGTATGTATGTATGCAGCAAAAACAATACAACATACAACGTAATACACTGTATGCACGTAAGTAACGTAATATAATACAGTGAACTGAACACGCAAGATCCGTTTCAATATCTATTGCATCACTTGTGACAATTCAATAAAAACGTACCTACATGGCTACATACAAACATACATACACGCATACAAACATACATGCATGCATACATACATGCATGACTGTGACAGACTGTTGATAAGAAACGGATGGTGTGACATCAATATGAGAGAATCTAATTATAAGTGCTAGTGCATATCAAACATAACAACAATAAACATAAAAAAAACAAGTCAATACAACACATACAAACAAATACAAACAAGCATCCACAAGCAGACATATAAAAACATACAACAACATACACCAACAAAACAAAAAATGCACAAACCAACAATGAAAGACTCATTCAAACGAACCAAAAAAAAGTATAAAATAAACTGAAACAATCTATTACTCCGAAAAAACAAAACACAAACACACAGAGAGACAAACGAGCAAACACGCAGATTCAAGGAAACACAATGCATCCATCAGCTAGCAGACATAATGATGCATGCAAAACATTTATAAAGCATTCCCATTAAGTTAGTTAGTTAGTTGGAGTGATGTTGACGATCATTTTGAAACATATCATAAATAGCAGAGGAAGATCCGTTTTTTCCTCAGTCTGCACGTTCCACTAAATATTATATTCTCCAACCAAAACCATTTGTAGTAGTTAGCAGCAAATTAGCATGAACTAACTACATTATTGCCGTGAATAAACATTTGCCAGTGCATAAACAAATAAAAAATAAAATAAAAAATAAAAAAAAACTGTCAACCCGCTCATGCAGATAAAGAAATAAATAAATATAAATAACTGAATATAAATAACTGAATATAAACAAATAAATGAATGAATAAGATGATTAACAAATAAATAAATGCAACATACGTATGGTATGCTGCGTATGGTATGCGGTGGTATACCCAAATGAAGGAACGTTAGATGATTCCCTGGCTTACATAAAATGAAAATAATTGCTTTTTAATTTGACAACTGACTGATACAAATGTACAAATATGGTAACATACAAACATATAAATAACACAACAACACAACGGCAACAATAACATCAACGAGGACAACAACAACAAAAGCACTAACAACAACAACAAAAACTACAACACCAAGCCAGGCTTGCCTCCAACAAATGCAATTGTGCAGTAATTGAGCAAATATAATATTGTGATTCATGGCAATGTTTATTTATATGGTGATGCACATCCCATATAAGTGCCATGTGCTGGGCACATATATAAGGATTTATTACATTTCCATGACACTATTATTCCCTAATTTTGCACAATACTTTCACTTCCCAGGTTTAAATTAAACATATATTATTATAGAAAAAATTTATTTGGCAGAATTAAATTTTTCAAATATATAACCTTAAATATCCAATGTGTTTAATTGGCAATATTACATACTTTACCCAAGTTTACTCATAAAACCAGAGCCAGGTAGTGATAATACAAGTGAAGCATCACAAAAACCAATGCACAGTTATATACATATACACACACACACACAGACAAACACACACACCTACAAACACACTAAACAGGCCCGGGCACAATTGCATTCATGCACACATTTGAAAAATTTAATAGCATAGTAATGAAATATTTATTAAACAATTATTTATTTATTTACCTAATAAATATTGTTTGCCTCAAGAGGAAAGCAAAAACAATGACAGAAAATTAAAAGAAAAACAAATTGCCTAGAAAAGAAATAAGCAAGGAATAACAACAACTGACACATGAATATTTTGTGGGTAAAAAATAAATTGACACCCATTAATCAAAATATAAAATGAAATACACACACGCGCGCGCACACATACACACGCGCGCACACACACAAATCATGTTGATGATAATGGAAATATATTATGATAAAAAGAAAAGAAAATTTGGTTGTAGAGTGCATTATCTGCTGACAATGGGAAGCAGTAGGACAGGATAAGTGAATTTGTGAAAATTATTTATTTACACAAAATAATAACAACAACAACAACAACAACAACCATAATTACAACAATTTCTACAGCAGTTGAATAGCAGCAGCAATAATAAAAAATAATAATAAAGAAACCAATAAAATTGCATTAAGTAACAAACCCAGACTCCAGACATGTTATAATATAACAATGGGATATAATAAAATAAGACAATTTCAATGATCGAATTATTATTATATATAGAATTCAATTTCTATTTTTTAGTTTTCATATATTTTCTTATTTTACATCAAATAAAATTAATAGAATGAGAATTTATTTTACGACTAATTAACACATCTAAATACATTCTTCTTGTGTTTTTTAATACTAGACACCACGTAGCAGTTACTTAATAATATTAGCCTTTATTTATTTATTGATAATTCATTTCTCACTTTCTCTCTCCCTTTCTCCCCGTTTTCTAAAAAAGATAAAGTTCTCTTTAAAATAAACAAACAGAAATGAATAAGATGAATTAGTGTTAATAAGAAAATTAAATAAATAAATATATCCTAGATTCTTGACTAGATCCAACTCACCAACACATTTTTTTCTAAATTATAAAAGAAATTGCAAATCGATAATTTAATGAATCATTATAAAATGTAAAATAAAAATCATATTATTTTATATTTTATTGTAATAACTTTGCCTACTATCTATCTCACAATCCTATTACAAAAAATTATATCATATTAATCATTAATGATTAATCCAATGCTATTACAAAAAATTGAAATTTTGATCTTTTATCTATTTTAAAAATTAATAAATTTAAAAAATAATTAATGAATTAATTAATATTAAATCAAGCCAAAGTATAAATTATGAAAGAGTTTTTAAAAAATTTTATTTTAATTCAACATTTGTTTTAAGTAGTAAGATACTTTCATTGATTTTTTATCTTTATTTATAAAAGTTGATTAATAGAGAAAAAATTTTTTTCATCGCAGTGCCAAAAAAAATCAAATGATGGAAATCAGGTAATGATGGGCAGAAGAATGAAGATTGAACATTTTGAAATATTGTCATAAAATAGCTTACAAAAAAAATATATGTAATTAATATTAACCTTTTTGAGAATTTCTCAAAACTGAAAGAAAATTGAACTAGGAGATGGTGATGAGGAAGAAACGCCGGAAAACCTTCGCTCGCAACTAGCGAATCTCGCAATGGAATGCAGTAAAAATAAACAATTTTGAAACCAGAACCTTATTCAGTGATGTTACAAAATTTCTTTGTCTAAAGATGTCGGTTCAGTGATGTTACGTTATCTTATCTCTTTTAGAGATTACCGATCCTGGCGGTCTGACGAGAAGTACATATATATATATATATATATATATATATATATATATATATATATATATATATATATATATATATATATATAGAATTTCATATTAGTATTGCTATACTGCATTTTCTTCATTATAAAATTTAGTGAAAGCAAGAATAGCAATAACGTCGCCCTTCCAGTATAATTGAGGTAATGAGATCCAAGATAATCGATTCAAGTGATTTACAAGACATAAAATATAGAATATAATAACACAGACACTTCCATGTCAACACTGAATAAATAATAAAATAATTAGAATGACGTATAAGTCTAATCTAAGTATATGAATGTATACAAATAATATTAACAACATTTGTAGAACTTCACATACACGTTTAACGCAAGGCTTATGTACAAGTACACGTTTTAGAGGTGATTCTTTAAAATTTTTATGTTTAGTATAGTATTCAGAACTGCCTTAGCTTGAACGATAAATAATAAAATAAATATGACTTGTAAATTGGATTCAGCAATTGCAATATTTAAAAAATTTGTTGATAGCTCGTGTGACATCTTGGTGCGATCATGGAATTCGATGGATTTTGAAATCGTTGATCAACAATTTTTGAACATTTTCTTTATTAAAACCAGTGTTTTTTGCAAGTATTTTATGCTAAATGGTACCGATGAATTATTTATTCTGCTAAGGTCTTTTTATACAGAGACCATGTCCCACTTAGCTACTTATAGTTGAATCTGATCCTAATCACTGTGAACTTATTGAAAACAGGAATTTAATTTTTGATGATTTTTTTTTATAAATTTGTTATACAGGTCTGTTAATAACACTTAAATAGCTTAGCAATTGCTACTTACCTATATGGAATAGTAACTTCTAAAAATGTTCTTTTACCTTTTCGTACAATGGCAGACACGCAAAGGACATACAATTTATGTTGGGTCGGTCTATTTGACTTTTTTGGATATTTGGCTCATTACATATTACTGAACAATTAATTAAATAGCCAATTAACCAATCAATCAACCAATCAAATCAACCAAACACACAACCAATAAATTCGAATGTTCAACCAACCACACAACCGACCAAATATTTATTAAACAATCAATCATTAAAGCAACCAACCAACCAACAAGCTAATAATTAGTAAATGTAGTAAATGTTGTTACATGAATATGTAGCAATATCTTGAACTCTTTAAAAAGGAAAATGGTGATAATAATTCATATAAGACAGCGCCGATGACTATTATTAGCAAACGTTTCGAGTAAAAAAAACATATAAACAACACAAACTTAATATAAGGTGTTTTAATTTTTAATGACTAAAAAAATATCATTTTTAATGTAGAAAAGTTTATATAAAATTGTAAATTACAAAAATGTTTTAAGAGGCATTTCAAAAATAAAAATTTTATACTATTTTGTTAAACGCACAAGTTTCTTTATTTAATATTGATAGATAGCAAGCGTTAAAAAATTTGGTTGAAAATGTCTGCAGTTCGGCCTGGTAGACGGAAAGCAAAATTAATTGACTTGGATGATTCAGATGATAATGATAAGAAAGAAAATAAAGCCGATGTCATAAAGAAATTAAATGCGAAGAAAGAACTGAAAAGAGATGAATATGTGTTTGATAAAGAAGACTACCTTCTTAAAAGATCTGTTAAGAAGGTTTTGATTGGAAAACATGCATACACGTTGAATAAACTGTCCGATGACGAGGATGAAAAAGAGGAAGAAAAAGAGTTTGTCGGCCATAAAAAATTGAAGCATCTTCAAAAATCGAAGCCTCTTCAAAAATCATCATCTTTATTATTGCAAGAAAAAAAAGAGGAAGAAAAAGAGTTAATCGGCCATAAAAAATTGAAGCATCTTCAAAAATCAAAGCCTCTTCAAAGATCGAAGCCTCTTCAAAGATCATCATCCTTATTATTGCAAGAAAAAAAAGAGGAAGAAAAAGAGTTTGTCGGCCATAAAAAATTGAAGCATCTTCAAAAATCGAAGCCTCTTCAAAGATCAAAGTCTCTTCAAAGATCATCATCCTTATTATTGCAAGAAAAATATGAGGAACACAACACCGAACAATTTAAAAGGTTGTTTTTTGATTATAAAAGGCAAAAGAAAAAACCACGCCGTCGTATCAAAAAAAAGAAAAAGAAACAAGCAAACTTGGAAGATGAGCTTAATACTGACAGAATTTTACAGCAAAAAATTTTGCAAGAAAATTTAGTGCGGGATTCTGACAGCGCATCTGAGCCTACGCCAGTTCCTATAGATCTATTAGCAATGAAACATTCGAGACCATTGAAAGACATCAGAAAAGAAATAAAAAAACTTACAGACGAACCCGAAGAAGTAGTAAAAGAAGAAATTCCAAAACCCGTTAAGAAAGAAAAAGTAAAAAAACCACCAAAAGAAAAAAAAACTGAAAAGAAACCATTCCTAAAATTTTTTCAACCTAAGCCTAAAACAGACAAAGAGCTGCCGGCACCGGATCTCGACGAAGATAATAACATAAGGATTACACAAGCTTTCTTCGAGTTAATAAACAAGCTGTACGATAGCGATGTACATGTGGGGAGTTTCGAAACAATGTCAATACATTCAGAAAGTTTACGCAACATAGGCAAAAGAGCAGGTAGATCAAAATGGAGTTTGACAGGAAAGAGAAATATGAAACTGATGGAAGAAGTTGTTCTGCATGCTGACGATCTCATCCATCCTATAGGAGAGTCAACTGATTTGTTTTTACCGAAATTGAAAAAGGAGTCATCTGATTTGTTTTCACCAAAATTGAAAAAGGAGTCATCTGATTTGTTTTCACCAAAATCGAAATTGAAAAAGGGATCATCTGAATTATTTTCACCAAAATCAAGCCTGAAAAAGGAACCTTCTGATTTATTTTTTCTTCCCCTCAAATTACTTAAAAAGGAATCTTCTGATTTATTTATTCCCGCAAAAAAACATAAAAAATCAAAAAGACATTCACGTCGCTCAAAGTCTTCAGTGACTCAGGCCACGTTGAAGCCTGGTTCATCTACATCAATAGTTAGGACAAAAAAATCAAAAGAAGAAATAAAAACTGAAAAGATGTTTCCTTTCATCGAGAGGAAGTTAGGTTCAGTTAAGTCCGCCAAGTTTATGAAATATTTGATCCATAGAATACCTAAACCTCACCCGTCGGGATTTTCTTTCTCTGGTTTTTGTGTGCACTGCAATGTAAGGATTTTTCTCAACTCGTTTCAATTTTGCACAAAAACGAATAGATATAAAAACTTATCAAAAAAACTTATGTAAAAACTTTTGCATCCCAAAAAAATTGTAAAATGTAAACTGTGCGTTATTTTTAATCTCATTGTTGATATTTTCATTTTTTCGTAGAATTTACACCCTCCTTTAAAATTGCCATGTCTTGAAATGAGAAGATCGCTGCCCAGTTTTCGAAAAAGATCCAAAAAGTATGTCTACACAACAGTGTCTATTCTCTTACTAACAATCGTCATTAATTTTTTACAATTGAAATAAAATAATTTTATAAGCGCTTTAGTTTATAAAAAAAGTTTGGTAAAAATTTACATTTGGTTTGAAGAATTTATTTATTTCAATATACAACATAACATTTACAGAGCCTGCTGCAAGAGGAAGTGTTTCGGTTACTTGAAAATTCCTCATCCCTCTGGAATGACCTTCGCAGATTTCCAATTTAAATATTAATTTGTTAAAAAATTAGTAGATTTATTTCTATTTAATTCAGTCGTTTATTTTAATTTCAATGTTTATAACCACTCATTATGAGTAGATGCGTGTTTCTTAGTTATTTTTTTATGTAGATTCAGTTAAATTATCATAATTAGTTGTTAAAGTAGTTGAAAATCTCACGTTATAAAGTTCGATGCTGTTTGCGTATTACAAGCATCTTATCTCAATGATTCAAATACTTTAATTTTATTTATAACATAGTTTATATTGTTTAGCTTTTAGAAAATTACAAATTTCGAATTTGATAATTAACTGATAAAATAATTATGAATATTTTATAATGTTATAATATTTTTTTTTAATTTTTTTCCATATTGGCCATTTTATCATCAATAAAATTTAAAATATTTAATGAGTAGTGAAAGAGCTATCAACAAATTATTCTTATTATTTCTTAACCAGAGGAAATCACCAAATTTATCCAATCTTAAGGAGAAAATTCAAAATTTCTCCATTTTATTCCATAAATTCGATTTTGATTATAAATTACGTGAGGCTTTGAAGTGAATCTTTTGTAGAATTAAAAATCACAGCACATTATAAAAGTTTATTTCAACATAACCCAACACATAGTAAAAAGTTGTTTAGATCGAAAATTAAAAACATCTCAACCAGTGATAAACAAAGTAATTTCTCAATTTATAACATACCTTGTTTGTTACAAAGTTATTTAAAAAGCACTATCAACCTGTTTGGTTGGCTTATTTTCAGTGGGCTCACGATAGTGTAATGGTTAAGATACCTGGTACTAATTTTGCAGTGGCTGGTTTCAAAACGCAGAAAGATAACATAATCATTGTTTGTGTGTATGTTTGTGTGTGTGTGTGTGTGTATGTGTGTATGTGTGTGCGTGTGTGTGTAATACGTTGATTCACGCATGTTTACAAACGGTGCGTGTTTGTTGTCGCTACTTCTAAAAAACAGAGTAATAAAAAATATTTTTTAATAAAAAAACATTTTCTTTGTTAAAAATCATCTCAAGATAATAACACTGTAGAAAAGTAATGACGCTCTAATTGAAAAAGATTTAGAAACAAAAATATAAACAATAACTCTGCTTTCCACCTGAAAAATAAACTAAATTATTTCTATGTGCAAAATCAACGTTAAAAACATTGTTGAGATGCATTCTTCAAAAATAATGAAAGATAATGAAATGTCTAGGAGAATGTGCGGGTTAGTATTTTGAACATGTTGCAGTAATTAATGAACGATATATGTATCTGCACTTCCAAATTCAAAACACATTAAAAAAAACTTTATAAATTTACTTTTAGGTTTTAATGCGTCTTATAGAAAATTGGTTAGTTTTTTTAACTTAACTAATGAATATATTTAAAATACTCAAAGTTGACAATTTTTTATTTATTTCATACAATAAAATTCATGAAATCATGAATCAAACTGAAATAACAAACTTGCAATAACACTTTCAATTTATCAGGCAACTTGTCGTAACTTAAACTTTGGAGTTAGAAGAAACCTAAGCCTTAATCCAAGGTTTATAATATTACGACGTAAAATCAAAAAAGTTTTGTTATTTATTACTAAATTATTTGAAGTTGCAGGAAGGTCTACGATTATTCAGGCAAAACTGCGTGCCGTAGAAGAGCCGGGTTAGTGAGGGGAAACAATTTGTTGGATAAGCTGAAAGATTTATATGATGCTGCTTACAGTGATGAATCAAGCGAAGACGGCTCAGATGTTTCGTGCGCCAGTTTGCTCAGCCTGGAAACAAAGTTTGATAAAACTATCATGCAGATTTTATCTTCTATGCATTCCTGTTTCCATTTCCATTGGAAGAATGGACCAAAATTTCATGGTTACAAACCAAATTTGTGTTGTTCAGTCAACTACTTAACTTCCAGAAAAACTTTAGCGGCTAAAACTGACAGAGATGAAAACCAGGAAGAGAATAGCTTTAGTTTCAACGATAGATTTTATCCAGAGTTTGAAAATAATTTTGAAAATTATAAAAATTTTGCCAACCACTGTCACAAAATTACCAAACGTGATCAAAATTTTAATGTGACTCAAAATAATAAATTTTTTATTGAGGATTCGAAACCCTACCTTGATAACCATTGCAGCTATTACGATATAGTGAAGCCAAATTATTCTGAAAAAAAAAAATATTTTCAAAAATACGGCTTGAAAAATCCCGCTCAGTGGATGAACACGAAGCAGCAGGGCCAGAAATGTCTACGTTTCAATCAATCATCCAAGCAACGACACCTAGGAACTCAGCAATCAAAACCAATTTTAAAAAAACAGTTCCCAGTGCACGGACGCTGTCAGGCAGAACTCAGTGGTGAAGAGTGTTCAGGAAATGGAACTAGTGAGTATGGGAATAACTTAAATAACATCAAAAGTCATTTGAAACAGCTGTTATTAAGTGAAATTTACAAAATGAGACGGACTGATGACAATAATGATTCAAATTTAGAAAAGTTAAAAAAAATTGTTTCTAATAAAAGCGTTCAATTTGATATTTCCCAAACAAATACGGATAACTTACAATCGAAAATGTACGGAAATGTTAGAATGCCAGCGGATTTGAAAAATGATCCATCTTCAAATCAACCAGAAAACAGGATGTGTGATGTAAGAATGAACAAATCATTGGAACCTCAGTTCCGTAATGAGAACATGATTTCAAGAAGTAATTGTTCGTGCAGTCAATCGAACGCTAGCATGCCTTCAACTTTTAATTCAGATAATGAAGATACCACACAACAAAAACGAGAACTATCAAAATCTAGTGACATATATAAAAACTCGTCAAACAGTCAAAAAGATTGTGAACAAAAAGAAAACTTAAGGTCTCAAGGATCGACGCCTAGATTTGTCGTTAAAAATCAGAGCTACAACAAATGTAAAAATTATGCTACGGATTACCCAGAAGCATGTAACGAGCAACAAAACCCGCAAAATGATCAAAGATTCAGATATCGTGATAATCCTGATTTCACCGAATCGTTGAAAATTAGAAAACTTCTACCTGGCCTTAACGACAAAAGTTACATCGAAAGTTTGAAGGCATGCAGCATTAAATTCCAAAAATTAAATAAGAACCAAGTCCAAAAGATACCCGCAAATAATGAGGCAAACGATTATAAACCCCACGAAACAAATTTGTCATCCAAAAATGAAAAAAATTACAAAAATGAATACGAAAAATCATTTTATCAAAAAACAAGAATTAAAAAATTAAACAAATGTGCTACAAAAACAATTCGGAAAGACTGTATAAGTCGTCCTGATGTGATCATAAATGAAGAGCAAGCGTCGCCCATCGCATCGCAACCAAAAAGCATGTTTACCAAAACAAAGAATGACGCCGATTGTAGTAACTCCCTCATTGAAGCTGAAATTTTGTCCTCGTCAAAAATAATTGATAAGAAAAGAAATGATACTAATGAAATTAATTTAGTACGAGACTGTACTCAACGTCATGAAGGGAATGAACCAATTTTTAAGGATACAAAAAAGTTGAGACAATCCCAAAACCAGAAGAGACACGGAATTAAGCAAGATCAAGATGGGACAAAATATTTAGGTTGTGCATTTGTAAAAGAGCATTTGGAAATAACCGATGTAAATGAAAAAAAACATTATCCAACGCTTTCATCTTTCAATTATTGCCAAAAAATGGCAATTCGGAATGATGGAAAAAAGGATGATATTTCTACTGAAAAACTTGAAAAACATAAAAAATTATGTAGATCTAAAACTGTGAATTTTTACAAAAGCTCTAATGTCAACAGCAAAAATAGAAATCAAACGGAAAACGTGGTTAAACACCCCGATCGTGAAAGACATTCATATTTGAATGAAGAACAAGCAAATGGTATGAAACTAAAAAATATAATTTTAAATAGAAACAGAAATGACTTATACTTTAAAAATAATATGCAAGACAACAGGTCAAATTCTGAAATTAAAAAGCAATTATCAGAAACTTCTGAGAACGATAGCGCATCAACTGGTAACAGTCAATATTCAGAACTCAATGAGAGTTATGACGAGGGGTCATCGGTTTTTAGCGATCAAAATGAAGAAGGTTCTGACAAGATAGCCCCAACACCGTCGAATAAAATTGAAACTGACATGAATGTTGATATTTTGACTTCTAATGAGTCCCTGCTAATTGAACAAGAACCATTTTTAGCAAACAAAAAAAATGTTGAACCTGGAAGTTATCATACAGATCTAAGTACATCAAACGATGAAACGTATAAGTCGGGTAGCATTGAAAATGTTAAAAACAACGGCTTCAAGAAAGGTGGCCCTCTAAAAAATCTTAATGAAACTGTTGTTGATAAAAAATTTGGGCAGAACGGTGATCTGAATGAAAAAGAAAACAAATTGGATGGGAAAAAAATGCCCGGACAAATTTATGAGCCAGCCAAAGATGACAAAATGATTCAAGTGTATTCAGCCAAAAATGAAACAAAAAAGAGTAAAAATGTTAAGCAAAAAAAAAGTTCTGGTGAAGTCGAATTGCTGGAAAATTCAATGCTGGTTTCAAACGTTAGTCAGATCAAAAGTCATCAAGAAGATAGAAAAAAATTATCAAGTGCTGAAATGACAAAATCTGCAACAAATAATAGTGGCGAAATGACTCAAGGACCTTTAGACAAAAAAGAAAATGAAGTTGATAGGTATGTTAAGCGCAAAAATAGTTCAGACGAAGTTATGACAATATCGCAAAAAATTACACAAAAATATTCTCAAACATCAAATAGAACAAGAAGCATCATAAGTGATGACGGTCAAAGTCTTGAAATCTATGGCTATCCCACAAAGAAATTTGTCGACAGTGAGAAACCTGAAAGCAAAAAGTTACTTGCTGATAAAAATAATTTGCCAAAAAATCCTAACAAAATCGGCAGCGTTAAAAACAATAATCAAATCGATAATACAAATAAAATGAAAAACAATCCAAAAGCTGAAAATAGTTCATTGCAAAGTGCTACATCAGACAATGGAGACAAGTTGAGTCAACTGTCATCAAATAAAACAGAAAATAGAATGAATAAAAAAATCTTGGCTGGTAAAAAAATAAATAACAAAGGAAACATAAATGCAAATAAAACAAAATGTTTAAAAAATGATAGTCGGAATAAAACAAAAAACCAAACCGGGTCAGAAAATTACATGGACCGGGAAGAATCGTTATCAGATAGAAACAAAAAAACTTGGGCACCTAAAAACGAGAATAATTTAGGTAACGATGTTGAATGTAGGAGAAGTTCAGCTGGCAGCGAGTCAATTGTTTGCAGGAACAAATTGCACAAAATATGCAATTTGATTAAAACAAAAAGTTACGATGAAAAAACTTTGACAAGTTGTCTTAAAAAGATTAGCGTTGATTATGAAGAAGATTCAAATGGAAGAAACAAAAAGAGAGACAGTTGTGATAAATTTTCTGTCAGAAGTAAGGCAAGTTCAAAAAAATATAAGAAGGATAAAGTTCATGAAGTTAATGACCCAATTCAGTGTCCATTATCAATTTGCCAAAGAGAGCACAAAGCTCCTGATAATAGCCTTATTGAGAAAAAAAATCAATTTGAAAAATACGATTATTCAATTAGATGCACAAAAATCAATTTTCCGAGTTCAAATAGAAATGATTCCGATCAAACGAGTTTAGCAAGTTTCTCCGAAAGTACAAACTCTAAAACTTGTAGTTACAGAAGTAGAAAAAAATTGGCTACCGAGAAAGCAGAAAAATATAAATCGAGGGATAGGTGTGAAGGTACCGATGGCAATTCGGGTGCCAAAAGGAACAACGACGACGGAATTTGCGTAATTCAGTTGAGTCGTTATGACCCTCCCAACTGTATCAAAAACTCGCCAGCCATCGGTGGTAACAACGGAGGTTGTCCTTGTTATTGCTGTACAAATAAAACATTGAATGACAGTCATAAAAATAATAAAGAATGTTCATCAGGCGTTAAAAATGACAATTTGATTCGCCAATTCGATAAGAGAAGCATGCCAAGCTGCAGTAATAATTTGCATGGTAAAAATTTAGTGATAAATGAGAAAAAAAGAGAAAACAAAGCTGCAGATTCAGTTGCAAGATGTGATGAAGCTCATTCAATTGATTCATGTATTGGTCAGTGTCATATAAAATCGAAACGCACGTGCCAGAGTAGCAACTCGAAAGAGTATTCACATAAAAATAACTTGAATCAATGTCAAACTGTTGCAGTTATTAACGAAAAAAGAACACAAAGTGATGCAAAATCAAATGTTAAAAAATGTAAATTTAACGACATAACTATAGACGGGAACACTGAAAATCCCAAAAACTTTAGAAATTCAAAAAAAAATAATTTGCACGAAACAAAAATTTGTAAAGATGAAGAAGACAACGACAACGATGGTGAGTGTGATGCCAAAAAAGTTAAGAGAAGTAGCAATGATGTCAACAAGTTTAAAAACTACAAAGACAATAAGGATTGTGACGATGACGACGATGATGATACTAAAGATGATAACGATGATGTTAGAGAAGATAAGAAGCCTGATGATGGCTGTGACGATTCAGATGAAAATGATGATGACGACTCGTATCGCAAAAATGAGCGTGACAACGACTGTGAAGTTTGCGACAAAAATGTTCAAAAAACATCGAATGAAAGGTTGAAAATTGATAATATCTGCAAAAATAATGAAAAAAGCGAAAAGGTTAAAAGCGAGCAATTGAAGGACAGTGGGTTAAAAATTAGAACAGATGTCAAAAAGAGAGACGATGATCAACGCAACCAAAAAGATGAAGACAACGTAAATGAAGCATCTGCTAAAAAGATGTGTTGCAATAAAACTAAAACTAAGAAATACAGTGCACACGCTTCAACAACTAAAACATTGAATAATATTTGCAGTGAACACGAAAAAATATGCTTCCAAATGACAAAATCTTTAAATAAGGAAAGACAAAGAGAGTCAAATTGCCAGAAGCAGTTAGAAAAAACCGATAGCTGTCAACAACATGATAGAAAAAAGAGTTGTTCTAGTGAGAGTGATAATGAGAGTGTTTCTAGAAATAGTAAAAACACGTCAAAAATTACCCGCAAATTAAAATTATGCAAAAAATGTGATTGCATTATATGTGCAATTGAAAAATGTCTCGATGAATGGCACTCGAAAGTTAAGATGATTGATAATATTATTGATTCTAGAGTAAAAAGTTCATGCCTAATCTCATGCGAAAATAATGATGAAAACAGCAAAGAGATGCGCGACGAAACTACGCGTCGTGACAATGAAAAAATGACTTTGACTGATTCCCATATGGAGGAATGGCGTAATTGTAAAAAAATAGTATCCAGTCGAAACTCACTTTTAGCAAAACAGTCTCAATCAGTTTGTTCGGACTGTTTTTTCAGAGATACCCTCTGCAAAAAAACATCAGCTGAAAAGAGTAATTTTTCCTGTTTAAATATAGAACATCTAGAAAATCTTGAAAATTCACTGAAGAGCCTCGTTTGTAAGCAGGTACTTTCAACGCAATGTTTGTCTTCATGTGACATCGCATTGATCAAGTCTGTAGCCAAGAAACTGCATTCATCTCTTTTTGACCATCATAAACTGCGTCAAAAAATGCCAAACAAAAATTGCACAAGCACACTTGGTAAACAAAGGCCCGATGAGAATGTACAAAAGGAAAACAGTCAGTTACCACAATATTGCCAGGAAAATTTTAAAGATTTGAAAGAAAAAAATCGTGACCTCATAAATTTAACAAAATCTCAAAGACACTGTTTCAAAAGTTTGATAAACTCTGACGATAAAAAATCTCAAATTCGAAAACGTTATTTTGATCGGACCTCGAAAAAAGAATGTAAATATAGCTGTAGAAATAAAACGTTTGATACTGATTGTTCAATAAAAGACTGCTGCCCAAAGCTAAGTAATTCGCGTCAAAAATCTAAAAATGATCGGTGTTCAACTTCAAAAAGTATTTTCAAAGCAATAAATGTGGAAGATTATTCAGGGCATAACTTATTACCTAAGTTTAGAGAAAAACCATTTTGTCTTAAAAAGCAATATTCACATGACCAGAAAAGTATAAATAATAAAAACAGTTTTGAGCGTTGTAATAATCATTCCGAAAATAAATTTCATCTTTTGAAAAATCTTGAAAAAATTACCAATAGTGATTCAACGATAAGCCATGATCACGAAAATTATTCACATTCAGACTCTAGTTGTGACATGAAAAAAGGATTTATTAGTCGCAAACGATCATCAGCAAATAGTGGAGTTTTTATGGATAACAATGAATTCACAGTTTTTAATTTTTTGAAAAAATTCAAAAACCGTAAAAAGTTGAAATGCTACATAAACACATCTGATTTCAAATTAAAAGAAACTCCTGTTAAACCAGCGACGTCAACGTTCAAGTGTGAAAATTATGTCTCTGAATGTAATTGTCCTCCATATGATGCTGCACCTCAAACAGATCAATTGACGAATTCTAGGTGCAAGTCAATGGTAAATTGCAGATCAGAACAACTGAAATCCTTATGTCAATCACCAGAAGAACAAAATAAATTTCGCCTACAATGCTCAAAAGATGTGTTCGTTGAATGTCCCAGACTTTATACAAACAACACTGATACTTGTAGTTTTAACAATCTATCTTTCAATTCAATGTGTCCCGGATGTCATAACGAGTGTTGTCCATTTTTGAGTAATATGAGAGAGTTTCAACCTCAGATTTATTTCACTCCACGTATCATTTACGACAATTTCTGCGCAAACAACCAGAATATTCAAAATAAATATTGGCCAAATCATTTAGCGGAAGAAAATGTAGTTGGGCTCGATGGAGGAGATGAAAATGTACAAAGTACATCACATAATGAGGATTCAGCTAGAAGTCATCCGGTTGTTCACGGTAGAAACTGCGAGTGTTGCATCTGCGATGACGACAAAACCATGACCGTCTGTCCAAGAGCAACACATCAACACACCTTCTAACTACAATCAACTGAAACTGATGAACTGTTTTTTAATTTATTTTGTCCAATCACAAATAATATTTGACAGCTGATATTTAACAGATAGACAAATTCATAAATTTGAAACAGAAATTAATTTTTCAATCTACGTCATCAAGAGCAAATAAAAATTGTAATATGTTTCTCTTCACCTCTCGAAACGAATACAAACATCCCACTAAAAAGGAATTGTAAAAATTGAATATAATTTGTCGTATTATATTAAAAAATTTATCTCAGTCTAACAAACATCGTGATAGTTAAGTGTTGTGTTTTTTAAAAATACCAAAAATGTAAAATATTTAGATCTGTAGACATATTTTCAACATCCGCATTATATAAAATAAAGGTTATAATCGATTATTTCAATTTTTAATACATGATATGAAGCAAACGACACTTTTTTGATGAATTTTACAAGGTAGATACTGGAATTTTATTTGGTGATTTCCTTTTCAATATAATTCAGTTGGGAAATGGAAAAGGTGAGTTTGAAAACTAAACGTGACTCCGAAGACAATCAGCAGAAGAAAAGATCCAGCCAAAAAAATGAGCAAGTAGATGACTCAGAAAAAGATCCCATTGTTATACTGAGGCGTTTAAGACAGAAGATAGACGCAATCCGCGTTCTCGATCCTTACTATCAAACTAAACTAACTCAAAATGAACTCGATCGTTTCATGCAAAGTCGTGATGCCTTGCAGAAGGAGATCACGGAGAGGGAGAAATACAGAAACACCGGAGACAAGTCGCAGCACGACAAATTGATGACTCGTGAAAAACAGAGAAGAAAAAAAGAATGTTCGAGGAAGTTTGCTAAAAACAATGGCGATGATGATGATTACGAACATCCATCCGGTATGTCGTTTGCTCAGTTTAGGACGCTGCTAACCAACTGCTCCACAAATCCCATGGAAGCCATAACACAATGAACAGCCCGAAGATAATGACAACTGATTTTTAACATTTTATTACGAATGAAATGATTTTTTGACAAAATTTGTGAAATTATCTCTTTGTCTGATTTGTTTTTGATCATTGTGTTGTGACGTAAAATGAAATAAAAAGAAAAACAGAAAAGTTTTATGAAAATAAACAAAAAAAATGGTTAAAAATTATAGGAAAAAACTAAATAAAATGAGAACATTTAATAGAAATAAATAATTAAATAAAATCAACAAAAATGGCGAAAAAAACTTCGACGTTGCCGAAAAGAACTTCGAGGTTGTCGAAAAGAACTTCGAGGTTGTCGAAAAGAACTTCGACGATGCCCAAGTATGATAAAGTATCCTTGAATACGATTAGTGCCGAAGATCTAACGCACAATACTAACAACAGTCAAAAAAAAGATGCGAAAGGTGGCGGAAAAGATGCTAAAGGGGGTGGAAAAGATGCTAAAGGCGCTAAAGGAGGTGAAAAAGATGCTGCAAAAGGAGGAAAAGCTGCTCCTTCAAAGGGCGCTGGTAAAGATGCGAAAGATGCAAAAGACGCAAAAGGAGGTAAATCTGCCCCGGCAAAAAGTGGAGGTAAAGATGCAAAAGATGCGAAAGGTGGAAAAGGTGCCGCTCCTGGTAAGGAATCAAAAACCAGCGGAGGGAAAAATGCGAAAGAAGGGACACAAGATTCTCCCGGCAAAGAATCGAAAGCAGGAGGTTCTCCTGAAAAAAGACCTAGAGAGGACAGAGATAAAAAATCACCTAGCGATAAAGAAAGAAAAAAAGAGAAAAAAGGAGGCGAAAAAAAAGTTAAAGGTGATTATTGTTATAAGCCTGAAGATTCGGATGTGGAAGGAGAATACGACGACAACGCTCCAACCTTGTCCGCTTATCAAAAAATTGTCGAAAGAGCATTCAACAAAAAGCCTTTAGCGGTACTAAAAAGACTTCGGTGCTCTTGTGATTTGGGATTTGAACCAATGTTGATGCCACAAATTCCAAATGAAAACAAAGATGACGATGAGGAGGATCCAAGTGCTGAATTTGAAAAAAGAATTGGCGGCGGCGGCGGTGGCGGTGGCGGTGGCGGTGGCGGCGGCGGTGGCGGCGGTGAGAAAAGGAGGCGAGAGAAATAAGCAAACGTAGCAGCATCATGAATGATCCGGCATTCAAAGTAGTCCATTTTTTTACAAATAAAAGTTTTGAAGCTAAAAGGATTAAAATTATTTTTATTAAATTTAAAAAGACAAACGCTGCGTATAGTTTGAATTTAGTGCCTACATTGTAACAGTCTCTCAAGAACATGAATAATGAACACATTAATTCTAACAATATAAATCAATTCAAATTGAATATGACATTAAAAATATTTTTTCAAATTTATTTTTAAAAGTGAAGTTTTTTAAAATGATTATTTTGTGGCTATAAAGTTATGTTGTATATAAATATTAACTCAACTCATAAATAAATAAGCAGTTTGATTTTAATTTTGTGATTGCAATAATGAAATAAACGCCCAAAGACATATCTCCCATAAATTTGTTTTAATTTGATTTCATAAAAAAACTAAACATCAACCACCTTTCTGGTTAGCTTACAACAGATCTAATATCTAATTTAATCGTTTCTCCTTAATTTTTAGATGCGGTAAAAAATTTCATCTGTAAAAAAAGTTTTGGACTCATTTTTGCGAGACGATTTCTCTTAATGAAAATTTATTTAAGAAACACTTTTAAACAAACCAAACGTCACAAGATTCAATATATAAATAACAAAAACATTCAATGGGTTGATAGAAAAATTATTAACAATGTTAAATTATCAGTAAACCTCATTCGCAATAGAAAACAATTGCACATTTCGTTAGGAAAATTGAAGTAATTGGAAACATTTTTGATGGCCGATAAACAAAAAAAGGCAAAAAGTGGACCACCAGACGCGAAAGCCAAAAAAGAGCAACCACCAGCAGCAGAAAAGAAGGAAAGAAAACCTCCAGAAGAAGAAAAAAAAGTAAAACCAGGAAAAGAAAGCAAAAAAAAAGATAAGGAAAGTGGTGGTGAAGATAAAGAAAAAACTACCAAAAAAGGCCACCCATCCGGTCTGTCATTCTGGCAGTTTAGAACATTTTTTTCATGTTTTCCTAGCGATGTGCCAAATAATTCGACAGAAGATCCAAACAACGACTTAGATGATTTGAGTGAATCGTCTGACTCAGATGGCCCGGGTGAGGCAGGGGATTGTGAATATTTTGGAAGAGATCGAAAACATCACCATAGAAACATGCATCCTGATTCAGATAGCATGGATGACTGCAAGAACAGACACAAAAAACATCGCCGAAATCATGTTGCAGCTAATAATTGCACAATATGCAACACATACGACGAAAGAGGTCCGATACATGGCAAGTTTTTGGCGTTAGGTTGTGGTAACCCGGCCAACCATGGACATCGTAAACACAAAAGAATAAAACCAAATTATTATGAGGACGGTTATGGACATAGTAGTTCTTCAAGCTCAGAATACTCAGATAATAATGACATGAGTGATAGCGACTCTTACGGTGAAAATTTAAGCTACGGCCTCGGTTGCCGTCCCAAAGCAAGCAAAAATCCACATTGCAAAGTTTGTATTCCTAAACATAACTATAAACAGTGCAACGTTCCTTCTGGCAGAGGTTCCAGATATAGTTCTCCATCTAGCTCTAGAGAACATTCTGGACATGGTTCAAGACGCAAATTGGGACATGGTTCAGGTTATCATTCTGGAAACAGCGACGGTTATACACCTTATAAACACAAGACTAGAAAAAAATGTGACGTCAAGTGCTGTCCAAAAGTCAAAATACAAGCAAAGCCCGGTGGCAGTTGTTTAGATAAATTTTCATCTGGCTGTAGGCAATACGTGAAATTTGTAAAAAACCGTTGCGATATTGGAGCTGAAAAAAAACCAAAAGATGACTGTTGTACAAAAAAACAGCATATTTCTCGAACGCTAAAAAAATATGAACTTCGCCACGGATGTAAGAAAAAAAATCGTTTCAAGAAACATTCCCACAAACACAGAAGGAATGGCTATGATTATGACGCCGATGATTACCACGTAGGCGATAGATACATGCCGCATTATTACGAAGACAACATATACAACTACCCCGGTTATCATCATTTAGGAGCACAAAGTGGGGGTTTTCATAAAAGAGGAGGTTCATACATGGGCCAATACGATAGCCCTCAAGGTCCTATGTACGGTCGCAATCCTCACATGGGTCGACTAGATGAAAATTATTATGATTTTCCCTACGATGGCTACAGACACCACCACAAGTTCGACTCTCCTAATATCTACTATTAACTTATCCTGTTAATTAGTCTCCAGTTTCTTAATGTTAAAAGAATAGTAATATCAATAATTTTTGTCCATAGAATCAGAAATTGCATTTTATAGAACTGACGTAATGCTGTAAATGTTTGCTATTTAAAAAAACAAAAACAAAAATTCTTATTTTACAAATTCTCTGAAATTTATCACCAATAAAAACTACAATGGATAAACACGTTTTGAGAAATATTTTTGAAAATATAATGAAAGAGCGATGTAGTCACAACGAATGGAAAAATAATTGCTTGAAAACAAAAGAATTGTTTACAGGACTTTCGAGTAACAATACAAATTTTTTTGGAGAATTTATTGAAAATTATATGAATAATAAAAATAAGGATGCCGAAAATATCAGCAAACAAAATTTCAATCTATATAAACCAACCGGCTTCGTTTGGAAAAAAAATGACCCGAATAATAGCTTTAGTGCATTCAATTTATTCAAACAAAGAGAAGATTATTGGCATGGCAAACAAAGAGTTGTTGAAAAAAGGTTGAAAAAACTTGAAAAAATTATAAAATCTAGTCCAAGCATAAGTCTAAAACAGTCTGACAAAAATTCAAAACGCCATAAAATTAAAAAAGCTGAAAGTGATAGCCCAAATTTAGAACTCAAAAACCTGTACGCAAAAAAATCCGGAAAGAAAAAACGTAAAAGAAGGACAAGTTCACGACAGAAGGTTGACCTCAACAAATCAAGGAACGAAAGATCCCAAAGTAGGGAAAACAAATCGGACAGATTCGAATCAAGTACTCAAACATCTCCTAAAGGTATGTCAAAAAAATGGCACAGCACGTTGAAAGTGCGCGAGTGGTGTGTCTCATCAAAATTCGATGCCAGCAAGTTATCCGCTTCATCCTACATGAAGGCTGTTGATCAGATATTTAACGACAAAAATGAACAGAGAAAGATGTTCGTCCCCTACCAGCATCCGCCAAGACCGCCCGTCGAAAAGTTTGATGACAGTGTCAATTTCGCGAGAAGGTTGAACGCTGGAAAAGGATAAGTTTTTTAAGTTAACTAGGAAAATGTACTATGTACCGTCTTTACTAATTTTTAATGAATCCAAGGTTTCCATTAAATATTGACCAGATATGTAACAAATATATTTATACTTAGTACTTTAAATATCATGAAAATGGGAATTTATTTGCTATCACACATTTTTGAATGGAATACACATCATCATTTACTTGCTTCGTTCGGTTGCTTACACGTATTTCTTTGAATGTTAAACAAACTAAATTAAAACTTTGTATTGTCTTCTATGGGTTTGATAAATATTAAGACCTTTCGATAAAAAATAAAAAAGTTTCTTGCATTTTCACTCACGACACACACACTTAAACATACAAACACACGCACACACAAACTTGTTGAACACACAAAAAAAACAAAATGCGAATAGAGAACTTATTTAAAATAACAAAATAAATAATGGAATTTCTAATTTTTCTATGTTACTTTTGCATTATAAATTCATTAATGGATTAACATTAAACCTACAATAAAAATACGCTAAAGTTATATTTTATGCAATCTCCATCGCTTACGTCAGAAAAATTTAAAAAAAAAACAACAAAAAAACAAAACAAATAGTGGTAAATTGAAAAACCACAAACATGGCTAAGTTAACAAGGGCTACATCCCTGATAACATTTACAACGACCCATTACAAAAAATTGTCAATAGAAAATTTGACTGAAGAAAGTTCAGGTTAAAAATAACTTCCCTAAATAGTGATCATGATTACCTATTTGTTGTTCTTACCGCCTTATATTTATATTGAAAACCTTTCTTTCAGAAAAGACATGGAAGATAAAAAAGGTAAAATGATTAGCTTGGTAAATTAATTATAAAATAGATATGATATAATTATTATCATAATTATTTTGGTAATACTAATAAACTAATAAAATAACAAAACTTTGGTAAAATAAAAAAAATAGATATGATATAATTATTATCATAATTATTTTGGTAAACATTTAAACTATATTATTGTATGATAACAATTATACAATAAATAAATGTGTGTATAACAAATTTTGTTTTGTTCTAAATCACATCCTTTCTTAGGTACGCAATAAAAAACCGACAAAGAACGTGAAAAATAGGTAGTGAGTTGTTAGATTTTTAAAATGAAGAATAAAAAATCAGAATGAATTTTAAATTCAATCTGCTGGCGTATGTTGAGGGCAGAACTGTTCATTACGCAAAAAATCTAACATAAAAACATTTGAAATCTCTTATATCTACTCTACATTTACAGTACATAATAGTAAAATTAAATACACATCACATGCATCTAATATTTTTCATAAAATTACTCACTTCAGTTTTGGCATTATTGACGATCTGCAAACAATACTATACAACCTGAACAAACACAACAACTCGGATAAAAAGTGCGGAGAAGATTGTCCCATTATCATTTTTCCGAGTTTTTCAAGCGTCCCCAAGGGTACCTGTGACTTGTGTGGCGGATGCTGTGGCTGCCCGGATATTTATACACCTTTGCAAAAGTTGATTGATTATTTGTTCAAATGCATACAGCTTTGAAGGATCGAACAACAGCCTTATTATTTAACTACTAATGAGTAATTTCGAAGAAGTATTTGTGTGGAAATTTTCTTTTTAAAAATGTAACACTTTTTTTTATATTTTTGAATAACTTTTGATTTCCTAAGAGCGTTGGGTGTCATTTGGTTTGATGTAAAAACAGCCTAAAAAATAAGTTGGTCGTCATTTTGTTGAGAATGTTTTCAATATAGGTCCAAAAAATAACTGACATATCGATCGTAAATATAACATCTATCCAGTGTGTGATAAATGCTTAAAAAATGTCGAGTCCACACTATTGCAATAGAATTTAAATTTTTCATTTCTCCATAAACAAAAAAAAAGACACGTCATAAGTAACACATGTGAATAAACAACAAAATAATCAAACCTAAATACCAAACTTAACCTAATAAAAAACAATGCTAACAAAAAGTACATCGTTGATAACATTTCAAAAACACCATTACAAGAAACTCTCGTTGGATTCATCGGATGATGAAAATATGACAGGTACTGATCGCCTCACTCATTACGTTGAAATTGTAATGTTTAGTATTGCATTGAACTGTATTTTATTGTATTTTATTGTAGTGTATAGTATCGCCTTGTATTGTATTGTAAAGTAATATATTGCAGTGCATATTTTTTGAATTGTATGATAAATGATGATGCTTATCATTAGATTTTACTTATTTTTCAATCAGGCCATGAGTTGAAGGTTGTTTTAAAATTTTAATTACGATTAAGCTGAAATCATCATCACCATCATTGTCGTCATTATCATCTTAATGGTTACCTCATTGATTGATTGATTGACTGACTGACTGACTGACTGACTGGCTGACTGGCTGACTGACTGACTGACTGACTGACTGACTGACTGACTGACTGACTGACTGACTGACTGACTGACTGACTGACTGACTGACTGACTGACTGACTGACTGACTGACTGACTGACTGACTGACATCATCGATCGATCGATTGATTGATTGATTGATGGATTGATTGATCGTTGTTGTTATTACTATTCTGCCATCATCTCGTCATTTCATTACAATTGTATATATGTATGAGTTAAGTTATCACCGCCATGTGATTTTCATCGTCCTAGTCACCAACGTCATTTCAAAGTGGTTGTGTTTATAAGTAGTCATTATTATTGAAAGTCAAAAAGTCATTATTATTAATACCCTTGCCGTAATTGCTGTTTCACTTTAATTGAGTTCATGAATGAGTAATAAATTTATTATTTAGGAAAGTTATAATAAGAATGAAAGAAAAAAATTTAAAACGAGGTTACTTTACTATTTATCAATTGATTATTCGATCAGATCAATCAATCATTCGATAAATCAATCAATCAATCAATCGATAAATCAACCAACCAATCAATCATTCAATCAATCAATCAACCAACCAATTTATCCATCCATTCATTCATCCATCAACAAACCAACCAACCAATTTATCCATCCATCCATCTATCCAACCATCCATCCATCCATCCATCAATCAATCAATCAATCGATCGATCGATCAACCAATCAACCACTATAGTCTATGATTTGGTACTTGCGCGTGCGTATATATCACGAAATTTTTTAAACCATCTTTGTGTGGTACGTTCAGATGCACCGACGTCGCCCCATGCTTCCACAATATTACGAGTTGCCTATACCGCATTATGCCCGAGTTTAAACTCATGAAGCAAAATAATCCGAAAATTACGCTTAGACAACATTCTCAAATATCGCTCAAAATCAAAGACACTGAATAGTTGGACCAATTAATTAATAAAGGCTAGATAGAAGAATAAATAACCTTCAAAATGATATATAATGAACAATATATTCAATAAATTGTATTTAAAAATTTAGTGATGAAAAATTTATTAACATAAAACCGACATTATATTTGCACCAACCTAATAATACACAGAGATGACAAATGACATTTTGCTAAACATTTAGAGCAATTGACGCTAAGAACATATAAATAACACTGACTATGTCTGTAAATAATAATTTAAAAAAAAAAACAAATAATTTTAATGTTCATCACCATTACATTTCAGACATGAGCTGTCCTCCTATCAAAAAAACAACAACAGAAAAAAGAAAAAAGGGAGAAAGAAAAAGGACAAAAATGTTGAGGGAAAAAATGATGCAAATAAAAGCAAGTGTCCAATAATTATATTTCCCTGCATCACTTGTGGCTGTGATGGTTGCGATAGAAGTGGCCCTGGTGGTTCTGATGGTTGTTGTGGCTTTGATAGTTGTGGTAGAGGTTGTGGTTGTGTCTGCTGTAATATTGGTAGCCGTTGTGGTTTTAAAAGTTGTGCTCCTCGTGTTTGTGATAGAGGTGGCTTGGGTTGTTGTGGCAACGGTAGTTTCATTAGCAGAGGCAATAAAAGTGGTTTTGATTGTTGTAGAAAGAGAGGGGCAGGAAGTGGTTGTAGAAGGTGCATTTGCTGTGACTGTTAGACGGGAAGGATGATCACAGCAAATAAAAATTTTAAAATTTTTATCAGTTCTCGATGGCGTTTATTATTAATGCGTTGCGTTCATTCACTCTTCCTTCAAGTCTTCATCTTTAATTTCTGTTTCAACTGACATGACGCTATGAAAGAAAATTAAACAATAAATGTTAACATGCTTCTAATAAACTCAACCAAAAGGAACTCAAATTTTAAAGCAAAGAGTTTAGTAATAACAAAACGTCAATGCAAATATGAAATGATTTTAGAAAAATAAAAAAGCAAATTTTTTTTTCAAATTAATAAAAAAACTCAAATGTTATTCCTATTGCAAGTTCAATATTTGAATATAAACATTTCATATGTGCTTTTTAATTTTAATTATAAAAAATTATTACAAATTTGTTTATTTTTCCTAAAAAATAGTGCAATGAAGAGTAAATTAAAATGTTAAAGCCATGAATTCTAAACCAAACCTCTGTAAACAAAAACAAATTTTATAAATAAAACAAAATAAAATACTCATCAACACATAAGTGTAAATAGCAGACGTTAAGCCACTTTGAGATTTCATGTTTGTTCTTAATGAATAATAAAGAAAAAAAGTAGTAATTTGAAAAAACGAATTTGTAGCATCTTTTTAGTGCAGCAAATGATGTTACCAAAAAGCAGATCTCTAATAATTTTCACAAAAAATCATTACAAAGCGTTGTCTATCGATCATTCTTCTGACGATGAGCTTAGAGGTTTGGCGTGTGCTGTTTCATGTAGGGTCGTATTGATGGTGGGGCAGAAAGGGCCACTGCATCTGGGCCCCCCAACAAAAAATAAACCACTAATATTAGGATAATCCACTATTATCAGAATAGTAAAACTTAAACTGCCTAAACTTTTTAAAGCACTGGCTCTATTAATGATATTGTTTCATCCTCAAACGTAATGTGCAACAAAATTAAGTTAAAATATTTATAGGTCTGCTGTGAGTATCTAAAGGGCTCCTCTTGTTTGTTTCCCCCAGGGTCCGCACCCACTAATCTTATCCAGGATCTATATTTTATATTTTGATGTTTCTATTTCAGTTTAATTTACTTATTTTATTTAAACAATTTATGCAATTAATGTATAAATACTCATTACTATATAATCTGTTTATTATACAAACAATTTTAACCGTAAAAATGTTCGTTAAAAGACAGATCAAGTAAACACAACTTGAACAATAACAAGAAAAAAAAGAAAAAAGCGAAAAAGAATAAAGTAAAGAAAAAAAGCGGAAAAGCAAACGAACAAACTGTAACTGCATTGCTGATGCCGAACCCTTGCTGTGATCCAGCGAGTTGCTGCAAGACGAACTGTCCCATGCAGGAGATCCTCGAGAATGTTATCGAGTTGTTGTATGAAAAGTTGGTCAGTTAACATTAGGCCTGCTTGCCAACTCGGTCCATTTCTATCCTTTATATCTGCAGCTCACATTTTTTGTTAACCGAACAATCTATGTAAAAATGTTTTTAAAAAAAATTTGATTTTTTAATAAATTAACGTCAATAGCATTCATTATTAATTAATAAATACATTTGTAACTGTACTAACTTTCTTGAATTACAGATAGGAACCCAATTTTATTATTTAATATTCCAGTAGCACGTGTTGAATACGCTGTTTTATTATGTTTATGTTCGGCCCTAAATTATCATAACGTCATGAAACCAAAGTAAACTCATCAGGTAAACAGTAAATAAAATGAACAAAAAAATTGTAAAATTTTGTTAAAAATCGCAAAACAAACCTACCAAAAAAACATTTTGAAACGGTAGATGAATGACATCATCAACATGGCGGAAAGGGGAGCGAATAAACAGGTTCCCTTTGAAGAATGGCAAATTTCCGGTAGCAACTCGAAGGATGATGTCGTTCCCAAAGAAAACGAGAAACAAAAAAAACATACTAAATCAAATAAGATTAAGGCGCACAGTCATAAAAGTTTACAAAAGCATTCCAAAAATTTGGAAAAAACACCAAACAAAAAGTTGAACACATTTAATGTAAAATGTCAGGCTGATAATCAAACTAGTTATTGGCAAGAGGAGCTGAATCAACTGAACGATTTGGAATCTTCTGTCAATGAAAAAAATCTAACGGAACTTCGATCTAAGACGCGTAAGAATGAAAAATCTCGAACAAGAATTGATGAGATAGAAGCAAGTGATTGTCAAGTAACAAGAGAAGGAAGCAAAAAACGAAAATTGAATAACGCCGGCAAGCGCCCAAAAGTGGAATTCAATCTACCAGCGAGTGAAATAGAAAATATACCAAGTGACGATAAATTTGGTAGACAAAGTTTAACTAACGATATTATAATGATAAGCGATCCCCTCTTTGGCGATAAAAAGCATGTAGAAAAAGAAAAGCAAAAGCTTTATAAAGCTTTCAAGAGACTAAATTTTGAAAAGTTGAAAAAAAAATTGCGGAAAGATAATCAGATGATCAAAAACAAACTAGAAACAATAAGAAGTAAGTCAGTTTTGTGCGAAACTGTTGGCTTCAATGAAAATAATGGACAGGCTATTGAAAATGAAAAGAACACTTTCAACAAAAATGAAACAAAGATCAAGTCCGATCTGGCTGATTTGCAAAAAACAAACAACGCTAATTTGATCCCTGATTCCTTATCTGTCGTAAGTTGTTAAGTAAAAAATTATAATTTCAACGATTTAATAAATGTACTGGGTAAATAAATAAGCAAATTAACACTACAGAATCGTCAAACTGCGCATAGATATGAACGTGGATGTGCGAATTAACTTTTTTAAATCAATCACATTACAGTGATTTTATGACTGACTAAATAACTATGTTAACACAAGTGTTATAATCATCCTACACATTTTTGTTATTTGCTAGATCATCAACAATATAAGAATGTAAAATTTAAAATTAAATTTAAAGTTTGCCAGCAACCTGATTGCGAACATCCAAACATTTCAAACATTCAATTGAAATTTATTGAATTTAATATTAAAACAACATTTTCAGAGAAACGCTGCCGCCTTTTTTGACTGTTTCCCGTGCTTTTCAGGCTTAAGAGAAGTTTGTACTCCGTCGAAAAAATGTGACTGCAGAGACGCTGGTTTCCAAGTTCCTTACGGATGTTGTGGCGGGAAAAGTGGTTGTGGCAATAACATCATATTTGGTAGTGATAGATTTGGTAACGAATCAGGTGGGGGTAATTCCTTTTATGTACCTGGTCGTGGAAACGGAAACAGTGCAAAGTCCAAATGGGAACCCAGCAGTAATGGCTACGGATTTGGTGGCTGTGGTTACGGCTATGGTTACGGCTATGGCTTGGATAGCGGCAGACCTAGCAATGGATTTGGTTACGTTGCAAACAGGCCTGGTCTCATTAGTAATCGTGATATTTACTGTTCACCTGCTCGTAGTTCACCGTTCTTTTCCTTTTCTGACTCATCTTCCCCGTTTTTGAAATCTAACTTACCACACCCTCGTTTGTTTCGTTCGTCTCGATCTCCAGCTAGTTCACGTGGAGGTTGTTCGTCTCGAGGCTTCCGAGAAGAATGTTTTCCAACAAGATCAATTTCATGCCGTAATACAAAAGATTATTCCTCGCGTGAACAGCCAGGTTCCAGCTTCATAGATCTCTACACACGAACATTAGCAAGGGCGTGGAAAAACTTAGAGGATTTACTTTTTGATCCTGCTTTTCGTTTGATGTGTAACGACAGTTACAACACATACGATCGCAGAACTGCTGACTACCAAAACTGTGATTGTCAAAACCCTGATTGTGAATATGGCCCAAATATAGGTTCTGATGGTGGTGCTGGAAGTTGTCCTTCAGGATGTTCATGCGGATATGGATACAACAACAACCTTCCTTCATCTACCGGTCGCCTTCCAAAGGGCGATGATTTCACCGGGATGTATTCGGACAACGAATATAACGATGACAAAGAATTGGTTTTTTATGACCGACTGTTGAATTATTTGTCGAGTTATCATACAGGCTCTAATGATCAAGCTTCTTCGCCGGCACTCTTCAGATATCTCGTTGATTCATGTAAATTTGTCAATTCTTTAAAAAGGTTGTCCAGCCTCTCTTGATTTCATTTTTTTGCATTTTAGTTTTGATACATATTTATGAAGTGTAAAAATTGAATGGAGAAACTTTCGTGTAGCATATTTTAAAATCTTATTTATTTGCAACGAAAAATTAACACTTCTAATTATCATGTAGCCAAAACTTAATAAATATTCTTTGTGTTAGATAAAAAATAATAAACAAAATTTTTATGCTTTTGTGTTGTTTCTTCTACTTATTTATTTATTTATCTTAATTCTATAGTTCAAGTCAAAAAATTTTTTGTTAATTTAGCAATACTACATATAGGACCAGAATGTCAAAAAAACTTTTTTGGGGAAACTGGTTATCAAAAAAATTCTAGTTAATTTAGAGGTACTTACTACATATAAGACCAGAAAGTCAAAAAAACTTTTAAAAAGGGCTTTTTAAACATTCCCACTGCATTTTTTGAATCAACTTTTATTTATAATGAAATCATATTAAATATTTCAAGGTATATTATAGTAATATAAAATAATTGGTTGCACAAATATTATTTCTTAAAAAGTAGTGTTATTTCGTCATAATATATCGTCAGTTATGAAACATTAGGCAGTTCAATAGCATCAAGTTTATAAGGACCAGACATTAGATCATTTTAACGTGTTAACAATATGTTTGAAATAATAAATTAGATTTGTCGGGTCATTTCTCAACGGCAACAACAACAGCTTCAGCAACACATCTGCTGCATACATCATCTGTCGCATCTAGAGACGCTACACTTATTTGTAGCAATATCAGCTATAATATTTTGCAACAGCATTAGCTACAATCATTTGCAATAGCAACCGTTGCAGCAACAGGTACCGCAATCATTTGCTTTCTCCATCAAGCAGTCGATGAGTTTGTTGAGAACTAAGAACTGAGGAACGCAGCAGTAACCCTTACAGCACCCACCTGGATGAATTATAAGAGGACATTTGTCGGCACTGCCACCTTTCTCGTCTTTTTCTTTATTTTTCTTTGATTTTTTAGCTTTTCCTTTTTTCTTTTTTTTCTTTTTGTTGTTATTTACATTTGGATATCTAAGCAAATATATTTCGTTTTTATGATAAGATAAATAAACCGATATTTGTAATTTACATCAGTTATCTAAACAATTAATGGTTGTAATTTACATTAAAATATCTGAATCTGCATTTGTAGAACATTGGATTTAAAAGATGAAAAATGTATGTTTCTAACTTTTCTTTGGCACTGTTTGTATTGCTGCCCTTGTGAATTTATGACATTTGGATTAACATTAAATTAAAATATCTTTTTTCAATGTTATAAGTAAATTTAAAGTTACGCTAAGTGCCATATATTTTCGTAACCAGTCAGAAATTCACTGATGTTGCAAAGTTGTAAATATCATAATTACATTTTTTTGTTCGTTCCAATCCACATAGAGTTTTCTATAATCACGTCTGCTAAATGCTATTAGCGATGTTGTCCTAGTCAGAGCCATGACATTTTGTAATAAACGCCCTGTCGGTTGTTCAGAAAAAAATATTCAAGTTTATTATTATATGTTTACGCATATATTGTTTACAAAATTTACAATACGTCACACAATCTTATTGAATTAGAAAATTTATCTCATAATAAGTACAGGCGGAAGGCTTGCTGATGAAGTACATTGAGTAAATTTCTGACTTTAAACACATCCTGCTAAAAACTGGGGGGCATCTTTGTGGAAAAGGTTAATTATAACTAAGTAACAAATGCGTTTGACTGAGTTTGATTTACAGAATAAAAAAAGTTCTCAAGCCTAATTCTCTATGGGACACATGAAGTCTTCCTACGTTGAAGTTGGAAAATACTGAAGAAATTAATTTTAACTGTTATATATTTATATATATATATATATATATATATATATATATATATATTTATATATATATATTTTTCAAAAAATCAGGGTCTGACAAGACATATATATATATATATATATATATATATATATATATATATATATATATATATATATATATATATATATATATATATATAATTCTTTAAAAATCAGGATCTGACAGGACAGACGCAGAAACTGTTACAACATGCAAGGCAGTAGTACAAAGTTAAACAAATAAGTAAATATATATATATATATATATATATATATATAATATATATATATATATAAAGCACATTACCACTATACTTTCAAAATGTTTATTTTATGTATTTGAGATAGTCCCGTTTTGACAATTAAACGTTTGTGATGTTTTGGATATTAGTCTAACCTAACATCACACAACAACATGCAACCGTGAAATATTTTGTCGTTTTGTCATCTATCTTCTCATTCTATAATTATGTACTAATTCCACTAACTTCACGTAGGTTGATTCATTAATTTAATTAATTTATTCACATTATTGTGTAATAATCGATGGATCGAATTTAAATTTTAATTCAAATGATAGAAAAATAAAATAAGAGTTTATTTAAAATTTTTTAAAACAAACTAGCAAGTAATAACTGAGTGAGACAAAATACTTAAAAGAACTGAACTTTCTATTTAATAATTTATTTTTATTTTTTCATAAAACTGTAAAAGGAATTAAGAATTCATTTTGTTTGATTTGATCCATACAAAAGCAAACAAGTCTTTCTTATCATTATTATCTTTTTTATCCGTTTATTTATCAGTTTCATAATTTCATATCTTAGGAAAGGAAATAATAAAATGATTTAGAGTAGCATAAGGCTATAAATAAGTCAAGAGCATAACTGATTCTCAAACAACCCATTGTCAATAACCATTGAATGCCAAGCTACCAAGATAAAAGGTTTAACAATGTTTTATTAACATTAAAAATTAAATTACTTAGTTAAATAAAATATTTTTTTAATTAATTTAATAAATCAGTAAGTTTTTTTATTTAAATTTGAGTAAAATTAAATTTTATGTTTCAGGATATAAGAGCCAACAGTTATTTATAGTATGTGTAATTGTAATATAAATGTTTTTTTTTAATTAAGTGTATTTACTTAGGATTAGATTAGGATTAGGCCATTAGCTAAAAGGGGAAATTGGATAAGAAAAAATTTTTTTTCACTTTATTTTCATTTAAATAACTAAGCATTAACCTATACAATTAATAATAATGAAAAAATTTAAATGATTTCATTTTCAATTGACAGAAAATGAATTTTTTTTAGCTGATGATTGATTTTCATTCTCTTCACAACTATCATCATTTTTGGTCCTGACAACATAAGATGCTGCAAGCAAAAGCCCTATATGACAATCATTCAGAGTCATGCGAGGAGTTGTCGTTTCGAAGTGGCGACATCCTCTCCATTGTTGAAAAAAATGTCAATGGCTTGGAAGGTTGGTGGCTCTGTTACCATGGCAACAAGTTGGGTATTGCACCTGGAAATAGATTGAAGGTATTGAAGCGATACCCAGCAACTGAGGATAAAGATAAAGTGAGTAAACAATGAAATTGGTTACATTTTTTCTGAAAACATAATTGACGGCTATAATAAGTTGAAGTAGTAATGTAATGTTGAATGAAAATAATCATCACTTGATAAGAATTTGTACAGTAAACAATATTAACTAGTTTTTTATATAGTGCTATAAAAACTACTTCAACCAGCTTTGTTTCTGATAGAATTGTTAAACTGTGCCAACATGTGCATCTGTTTTTATGTGTACAAAATTATCCTTTCTAGTGCACATGTATTTAATTTGCAATGTCAACAACACTATTGCAAATGAAAAATGGTTTAAACATGTTTTGATGTTATTTATTATGATTGCTAGCAACAACAACATCTTTGATCTAACACTCAGACTCTAACACGTGATGATTCATCTCGCCAGTGCAACAACTACAACTTACCAGCATCTTTGAATGACAACAAACTTAATCAAGGTAATGATTTGTATGATTCACCATCTTCTTCTGAAAAAAGAAACTACCCACACTCAGCAACAAAACTGAGCAACAGCAGCAACGCTACAGGCAGCCACACAGCCAGCAGTTGTGGCTCCAACTCGCCCAACAGATCCAGCTTGTTGTCCATGCTATCCACAGGCAGTTCCAGTTTGAGTGACAGCGCTCGTTCCAGTGCGGATGTCTCATTTTCAACTTATGATATGCTGCCATCATGTAACTCTGCAAATAAGATTCAGAAATGTTTATTTAAAAGAGAAGAGAATACTCATACTAATAAAAGTCGATGTAATGTTAACAAAAGTGCTGCGAGTGTGGTCAGCTCTTCTGATGACCAGAGAGATTCATATCTAGAAGATTACTCCTTTCCAAGAAATGCTAGTTGTGATAATGCCCAGAATGATAACAACAACAGCAGCAACGACAATGAATTTGTAAATGTGGCAGACTCTAGAGCATTTTTTGAAGATTTGTATGATAGTCCAAGAAGATGTTTGAATGCAAATGCATCGGCAGCATCTCTATCTTCCCCAGAGAAACAACCATTGACAATGCTTCCATCCTCATCTTCATTCGACGATTCAACGTTGAAAGGGTACAACAAACAGGTCATTGATCAACTTTACGATGTTCCTCAATCTCTCATCAACCAGCATCAGTCAAATAGTTTGAACAGTACCCTTCTCATTAAGAATGATAGTGATGAGATCGTTTTAAATGATTATAAAATTCAGAAAGATATCGAACTAGACAACCAGAGTCGTGTTGAATCATCTCACGACAACTCACAGCCAGTCATAAAACAGCAATCGCAAGCTGATAAACATCAAATTGGCAAGGTATCAGTACCAGTTAACGTACTGCCAATGATGTCCTTGCATGAAGACATTAAAAAGTACAACCAGAAGTTGAGAGGTTTTGTACTGGAAATGGGAGATCCGAAAGCAGATGATCTTGAACCTGACAAGGCTACTTTGAAGATGTCTCAAATAAAACTATGTTGCTTGTCACTGAAATCTGCTCTCAAAGAACTGGTAGATTTTGCCAGTAATTCAAAATTTCCACAGGTTGATGGCGGGTTAGTTATGGATAACAACTCAAATTTAGAAAGCATAAAGAACAAAATTGAAGTTTTGAAGTGTTCTTTGAAAGAATTTGAAGAAAAGACAAATGAACTACACATCAGCAATACAAAGAGGAATGGCAATAACACCACAAGCAATAAGAAACTCGTCAATATAGATTTTTTGCAACTCTTATTGAATGCTGCCAACAAGTTGCCACTGGCTTCTAATATGCTCATTTCTGACATCTGCTCATATTTCAACGTGAACGACAACAACCATATTGTAACTGCCAGTTGTGTTGATGAACAGTCTCCATCGAAACCCATGTTACCTGCTAGGTCCACCTCTGCCATGCAGGCACACCAACAAACGTCATTAAATGCTGCTGCAGCAGCGAAAAAGTCAATTCAGAGCAGACCGTTGCCGGCACCACCGTTAAACAATTTCCGACTGGCCTCTCCTCACAGACCTCAGGAACAAATTCATTATCGATATCATTTACCTGAGCATAACAATTTTTCAGGTTCGAATGTTATGAATGGTTCAGCCTCACCGAGGTCAACATTACAACATCAGGTTCAACATCAACATTCAACACCCTCCTATGCCCCACAACCTCAGAGTAACCTCCTCCTGCAACGACAGCACACCCTTCCCAATTCGCAGTCTCAATTTTATCAGCAGCAGTCTCAGCAGCAGAGTCAGCAGTGTGACCCGATGGTTGGCAGCGATGAAAGTGATTCCTTGCTCGTTGCTTTCTATGCATCCCAAATCCAAATGCATTTCAATTTGGTTAAAACGTCTGCAACTAAATTTTGTAAAACCATGTTCAGCAGCTCAGCAAAACGTCAACTTCAACCGATTCAACTCTTGCCTACTCCAAAAGAATTTGTTCTAAGAAGCAAGTTTGTCATATTAGCTGCTCATAAGTTAGTTTACGTGGCCGATGCCATCGCTCGTAATTTAGCTGACCCAACTAGGTACATAGACATTGCTGAATCAGCAAACAAGCTGTGCAATGCATTGAAAATTGCTGTCAACTCTACAAAAGAATCGGCTCTGCAGCATGAAGATGTTGAGAAAAGAGACTGCATGGTAAAGAGCATCCTGTCTGTTGAGGCGGCGTCTGATGAGCTCTGCTCTGTCATCAGCAAGTACAAGAGGTGTCTCGACAGCAATGATGAGGAGGAGGAGGTTGAACAAACTAAATGAAAGCTGCTCTATCTATCATAATATTTTTTTTCTCTTTAGTGTTTTTAATAAAATATTAAATGTCATTTTTTTCTTTTATGTTTTATAAATGTGTCGTTGTTGCGTTCTTCTATCATAGTTGCCTTTAGAGTTATTTTTCAGTATTTTTCTTTTTAATTTTACTTTTTTATTGTTTTGTTTTTTGATCATGACGCTAAAATATTTCTGGATAATTATTTATTGTTTGGGATGTACGTCAATCGCAATTTTAAATTCGCATTCTTGTTTCTGTAAGTGTTTCATTCAGAATTTAATATGCAACATATCCGTACTCTTCACATGAGATTATGAGAGCAAAAAAAATATCGTTTGGTTGTGTGTATGTACATGTGTCTGTTTGTTGTACTTTGTGTTTTTTCAACCATATCTTAATGCAACTCGATTGTTTAATTAAATTGCAAAGCACATGCATTATGTTTAAACTTTATGCTGCTTGAGTTAAATATCGCTAATAGAAGAAATTTAAGATACATTTTTTCGTAATTCAGTTGATAATTTTCAAAATATAGAGAGCTAAACGTATCAGCTGTAGCTCATTTAATCAAACATCACCCATTGAAATTAATATTTTGTTTAGTAACATTAAATAGCTTCATCTTCACTCTATAAATTCATACTGTCTAATAGTAACTTTTGAAAATATTTCCTTTTATATTTATAGCATTTTGTTGAACAACTTCGTTTTTATGTCTTTTTGAAACAATACATGACGAATGCAGTTGTTAATTCATGAAAACAGTTTACGCTCGCTAAATTATCGATTTTTAAAAATTTATTTAATAACATTGCCGTTAGGGCGTTATTTGTAAATCGTGTTAACTCAACAAATTATTATCGTCATTTTACGTGTATGTTCATCGTTCGTTTTATGAATAAATGTTTTTATTGACATTGTCCTGGTGAACACTTCGAGTGATTCTATCGTTTCGCAGTTTGTAATTATCTCTTTCGTCGGCTCCTTCATAAAATTAAAATTAAAAAGTTATTTCGATTCAAACTATTATATGTTAAAGGTTAAACTATTAATAAAATATCAGTTATGTTATCAGAATTTGCGGACTAACCATCGCGATCGCCTTCGTATCCCACATCATTTTGACGAGCAGACGATAGGTAAATGGGATATTCCAGGTGCTTTGGTAAAGATTTTTGGTTGTATACTTCAACATCGCTTCCAGGGAAGCGCTCCGTTAGATTGCCGTTCAGTTGGCTTGTTATAATTAATAATAAGCTTATTTAAAAATAATGATTGCTATTATTTCTGCATTTATTAACTATTATTCATACTGTAGCGATGAATTATTCGCATTAGAAACATGTTATAGTCCCAAAGATTGAATTTTTTCATAGAAAAACCTTCAATTCAGACTTTAGGATAGCTTTTTGGGATTTTGGTTAACCAACCATCTTGACTTAATATAACTAGAGTAAAAGAATTCTATGAACGATCCTCGGTTGGGTGAAAAAGCAATGTCTAACAATTTAGACTTTTGAAACATTGCCATACGATTAATTTTACTTGACAAACTCGCTGAACTACGTAATTCAGTGGACAAACCCATTTCAAATTTTCTGGTGTTACACTTTTTAACTTAAGCAATATTAAACTAAAAGTGAAACTAGTCTGAAAAAATATTTGGCTATGTTTTCGCTGTCGCTGATCTATTTTCTAATTTCATGATCTATTTTCCTATTTTTTGATTATTAAATAAATGAAATGACATTTTTAACATTACGATCTGACGCGTTATTTCATAGATTTCAAATTAATTTGGTTAATGTTATCACTTGATGTTAAAATTTAATAAAAAATTTAAAACGGGAAAGAAAGTTTTAATCTGAAATTCTGAACTGAGCTTGAGAGCTTATTTATTTTTATTTATTATATTATATTTATATTATTAATTAACTATCAATAAAATAAGCAGAAAATCGTTGTCACTCACTATTTTAATTAGGCTTGAATTTTGTTGCAAAGAAGAAATAATCAGTAATTATATAATATTATATATATATTATAATAAGTGAAATAATTTAATAAAATTGATAAGAAACAATGTTTAGACCAGTTGTAGAATCAGATGAGGTGTTTGATTTGTTGTTCAAGCTGGTGCTGATTGGGGATGCAGGGGTGGGCAAGACGTGTCTGGTCCAGAGGTTCATGGGTGGGTCCTTCATAGAACGGCACAGCAGCACAATTGGAGTTGACTTTACCATGAAGACCATCACCATCGATGGCAAGAAAGTTAAGGTTAGGTTTTCATTTTCCTATATTATATTTCATTATACCTAGCAATTGACAGTTTAAATAAATTATTTATTATAATATAATATATTATTTAAACAAAATTTTTCATATTCACTTTAAACTGAATCCAACAAGGCTATTTAATTTCAATATTTGATATTTTAATAATAATTGTTTTTCATGTTTTTTCAGACAAAGATAAATGTCAATTTAGTTGATACAAAATTTTGTTTGATTTTATACATTTCTTACTAAAAATTCAGTTCAGTAATTATTTATTTTACTAGCCATAACAAAAAAACTTTCAGCTTCAAATTTGGGACACAGCTGGCCAGGAAAGATTTCGCACAATAACACAAAGTTATTATCGAAGTGCTAATGGGGTTATTCTTGCTTTTGACACAACTCGATATGAGACATTTCTCAACTGTGCCAGGCTTGTTCATGTTTCATATCTTTGTTTATATTTCATATCTTTGTTCATGTTTCATATCTCTGTTTGTGTTTCATATCTTTGTTTGTGTTTCATTTCTTTTTTCATGTTTCATATCTTTGTTTATGTACATGTCATTGTAGTTTGAAATTTTTCAGTTTATGAAAAATTATTTTAGGTTTAAATCTTGTAAATGTTTTGTTTATCCTAATTGACTGACTACACCAGGTGGTTTGAGGATGTGAAGAAGTATGCCACGCCGAATGCTCTGGTCATTTTAGTGGGTCTGTCTCTGTCTGTTCTTCGTAATATTCGTTGAATTTAATGATTGAAAATTGACGATTTGTCGTTAAGTATTGAATTGGCTGAAATATTGCTTTTGTTTATGCTTGCATTACACAAAAAAATTAAATTAAATTGTAAATCTGGGAAAACGTTGGTTATTATGAGCCATATAAACTTGAAAACTAGACGTTTAACTTACTAGTCATTGATGTCTGTACATTGTGTGTGCATTTGCGCTCGTGCGTTTGAATATCTTGTGTTGTGTGTGGTGTATATGTACGTAGAGCATGCAAATGGCATGAAGGGATGTATAATCTGAATGAATAAATTGATGTATCCTTAAAATTGATGAGTGAAATAATGATGATTATGACGATGACGACAATGACGACGAAGATGTGTCCACACAGTATGCATACGAATGAATTGATATCTACTTTTTCAGGTAATAAAAATGACTTAACAGAACTAAGAAATGTCCCAGAGAATGAAGCCCGACAGTTTTGTGAACAAAATCAAATGACTGGTTACGTTGAGACCAGTGCAAAGGACAACACTCACACGCAAGAAGCTTTTATGGAAATTGCAAAAGTTTGTAACGTTTCTTTCTTTCAATTCTTGAATGTTTGTTTCAATTAGTTTTTTCATCCAAATATGATTTATTTTCAATTTGAATGTTTATGCATTTTTTTCTACTTAAGGAATTGAAAAAAATCTATGGTGATGACAAATTATTGGATGACAAGAATGCATCATCATTTAATCTCTCCAGCAGACCAGTCAAAAAACAATGTTGTGATTAATGGTTGCTTGTTTATTTTCATTTTTTTTTCGATTGTTTGTTTGTTTTTCATTTCAAATTTAAAAATACAAGTTCTAACTAGATAGTTTTATTTGTTGTATTGTTCATTTTTCGGTTAATGATGTTTCTGACAAAAAATTAACTTATTCATTAACTCATTACTGATGCCCATTGTAAATATTTGTAACCTGAATATAAATTGACTTCTACTTCTGCTGATGATATGTATGCATGTATATAACAGTTCAATATCGTTGCTTTATGTTTGAAACAATCTATGAATGTTTACGTTCAACGTTATTTAGTATTTTTATGATCAGATGGGTCTTTTGCGAATCTGAAATCCTAATTTAATCATAATATTTTTTTCTTTATATATTTTTTGAGTTTGATAAAAAGTTAATCGTGCCTCGTTTGAAAGAAATTAGTTTGAATTGGTGCTACATAGAATTTCATAATTGTCCAAAATGAATTTAGTCCAATTAGTTTTTTCTATTTTCACTAATAAAATCGTTCATCAATCCTGCATATTATGATTTGTTTGTATTTTTGCAATTTTTGGTTATTAGACTTTATGATTATGTCATTTTAATAGACTTTATGTACGATTTTGTTACTTATTGGAGCGATTTTAACCGGCTTTTGTTTGTTTTCTATTTTAAGTGTTTGAAAATGTTCATTGTGCATAGTTCATGACAACTACGTTTAATTTTTAAAACTTTTAATTTTTAACTAGATTGCTATTGGTTATTTTTAACACGTATGTAACATTTCTTGATGGTACTTTATCATATGACTGAGTTAGCTTTAATCGTTGGAAGCCTTTTTTCCTGTATGTACTTCATAGTAATCTGAGTTGGAACTATATATTTGTGTGTATGTATCATTGTAAACTATCTATCATTAACATAACGTTTGATGTGCCGTTCATAAACTATGTTTCACAAAATCGCTTTCACTAGCCTGTCCGCACCATCTCCTACTTTAATTAACAAGCAAACCATCTTAATGCTAACCTACTACATTTCGACTCAACATATTTCTCGCGCACTTCAACAACACTTCACTAAATTTGTATCTTAGACTTACAAGACCACAGATCTCTCTAATGAATTTTATTTCAGACTACAGGAGTGATCTTATGTTTCCGACTGAGACCGCCTATTGTTGCTCGCATGCAAAGCACAGTACAGCTTCACATGTATGCTTTTTAGGTGTACTAACTCTGATTGGTTTTTTGCCCGATTCGTTTTTCGACTTTTTTTCTTTTTTTTAGTGATGTTTTTCTACATTTTTGAATTTCGTCAAAAAGTAATTAAGTCTGCGATGGATAAATAAATTCAAGGATGAAATTGAAGAGTTGTTTTTTGTGATTCCAATGTGAGTGAGGATAGATTTGTGCACTTTTCATGAGAAGTAGGTCAAAGATACGAGAAATGTACTTCAAATTCTACACGAACACTTTCCGCAGTTTCTTGTTTTGTTGGCGAATAATTAATCGCCAGACCTAATAATCTTTCTTGATTCACCTTTTTTGCTTAGTTTTAATTGTTATTTTGTTTTATCGTTTGATTTTCAAATTAAATGAGAGACTTCAAATTTTCTTTTGTGATAACACGATCTATAGAACAGGAGGTCTAGCAAGTTAAATGAAATCTTACAAACATATCTTTTCTTCAAATGCCATAACGTAGACGTCAAATTTTTCTTCGTTCAAATTTCCACATTCCAATATTTTCACAGCAACACGCTTATTGAAGCCCGACTTCAATCTCTGGCACTCTGGCCAAAAATATTTCAAAAACTCCTAATATACAATTTTCAGTTATTTATATCTTTGTTAACACTTTCGCCTTCCCATGTAAAACTTCTCTCGCACACAAAAGCCTTAACGCCTTCCAATTGTCATTGTATCCAGATTAGTTTCAAAAGTGGCTTAACAATTCCCTGCATGTATATTTATCAGTATATAATGTAAAAACTTAGGCAAACTCGCGTATGTAACGCTGGTATCTAGTATATATAATATTATTAATTTGTTTCATTACTAACTTAGTGTTTCTGTATTTTGAAAACTGGATTCTTCAAGCGTATTTTTAATTATTATGGTGGAGTCAGTTCTTTATGTTTTTCTCATGCAATATGACTTTTCCATATTGAAAACAACAAAACGTCGATTTGAAAAAGAGAAATTTACCATTCAAATTTTTTTCGGTCTTCCAGGTGAAACATATTTTATATTCAACAATATGGTGTAGATAAGGTGAACTGTAACGCTATATAAATAATATAAAACATTGTATGTTAACTTGTGATTGTTATGCAGATGTTATATTATTTTATAACTGTCGTGATGCTTTCTTTAGAAGATAATTTACATTTCGAATGAGTCTCGTCTTATCAATATGAACAGGTAGTTAGTTGATATACGCCGACGTTCTATCAGCTTTTTCTTTTTTCGCCTTTTCCTCTTTCAAAGTTTTTTGTGCTTTTCATATTTTTCTTAAAAATGTACATGGATTCTATCAGGCCTTTCATTTATTTATAATAATTGTAATAATAATAGTTGTATTTAAATTTTCATTTAAGATTTTTTGAATTTAAGTAAAATATATTTATATATATTTTTTCCTTCAAATAAAATCTATCAATAAAACAATTAGAATGCCGTGAGATTAAAAATTCAACTCTAACGTATAATTGAATGAACAATGTTGAGCAGTACTTTACAATCGCGATTATTTCGTTGTGGCGATGAAGATACATTTTTCACATGTATGGTGGATACTGTGCAGTATATAGACTATCTAACCAAAGCATTGTTGCAATCCATGATTCTTTTCACACGATTATCACAATTTATTTGTTGTTTTTTATTTCAATAGTTATATTAATAATGGAAATAATTTTAATATTTTTTATCGCTATCTAATAGTTTTGTTTCCTTTATTTTCCTTCTTTCTGTTTACTTCAATCCAAGAACCTACCTTCTGAATTCGACTGTTATGTATGTATGTATGTTTGTTTGCAGAACATTTTTGTGACATTTTTATGTCATTTAATGTTATTTGTTTATTTTTATTTCAATTTAATCATTACATCTGCTTAATTTAATTAACACTTTTATAGAAAATTTGTGTGTTAATTAATTTTATTGATGAAAAAAATTTATCTTTAGACTTTGGGATCACGTTTTATGTATATCTAACATAATTATTCTCCTTTTCATGTTTTTTTTTGTTATTTAACAAACAAAAAAAATTTATATTTTTTTTTTAAATTCTAACCCAGCAAAAAATCAACAAACACAGAGTGTTGTTTATAAAAGTCATTTCATTTTATCAACGTTAAACGTTATATTACAAGCTACACCGTTAATGTATACATATAAGTACATACAAACATTATATAAATATATATATATATGTAATTATAATTATTATTAATTATAATTATGGCTATGTCGATTTCTCCCAAGTGTACAAGTTTTGCAGGGTGGATCAATGATGTAATAGGTAAGGAACAAATACTTAATCTGTGCAATAGAAGCTTCATGCTTATGAAAGTATATATATATACGTGTGTGTGTTTATGTGTGTTTGTATGTGCGTGTGTATTTATATAGTGCATAACATTTGATGAATCTATATATATATATAGATTCATCAAATATATATAGATATATAGATACTGTAAATCTAACAATATTTGTCAAGAAACAAAGAACAATATTGATAATGACGATAATAAAGTCACGCACGCAAACAAATGTACATAAAATATTATTAATATTATTGTTTTCCAAATGAATTAAAATATATTGAAAAATAACCGATGAAAAATAAAGACTGTTTCCATTTGGCCCCGTTTCGCTATTATAAAAAAAAAACAGCATTTTATTCTATACAAAATCAATACGATTAGATGGGTATAAGTTTTGCATACAGCAATTGTCTATAATGTCTGGCAGTGAGTTATTTGTTAGCTGGTTTTTATACAAACTAGATCAATGATCTGGTTATAATAGATTATGTATGAATAAATTAAATGGAGACTTGTATAAATACAAATTTATGAACAGTTTATTTTTATTCATATGAGTGCATTCATGCATCTAAGTTTGATGAATGAATGAATTCATCATTTTCCGAATGATTTCTACATTAGGCTTCATATTTATGACGTCTCTGAATGTTTGCAGAGTTAAAAATTCCTATAACATCATTCTAATCGACGCACGCACACAAACACATACACAACACACACAAATACACACGTACACACATACACACGCTTAACAATCCTTTTTTCTTCAACATTTTTCCATATAATTCGCACCGCATATGCATTCTCAGTTACGTTTACATTTGTAATTACGTGTGTGTGCGCGCGCGCGCGTGTGTGTGTGTGTTTGTTTGTGTGTGTGTGTGTGTGTGTGTGTGTGTGTGTGTGTGTGTATGTGTGTGTGTATGTGTGTGTGTGTGCATGATTAGACATAATGCTTTCCTCATTATTAATTCCATTGTTTTTGCTCTTCCTATACAAGAACTTCGCCATTGGAAAATACAGGTTTTCAATATTTTTTTACAAAAAACATAAAATATTACAGCAAAATATTAACTTTATACGTGTGTATATATATATTGTATATATATATATATATATACAGCAATATAATATTATATATATATATATACGCTTTTTATTTATTTATATAAAAATCAAAAAAAAAATTTACACAATAAAAAATTCGTTAAAAAATTGTAAAAAAAGTATGAACATCCAAAAATATATTGAATAATTATCTTTTCGCATATATTAAAATTGTTTCAATAGCAAAGTACTGAAAAGAACCGTAAACAATATCTGATACTGACGCATCAGTGTTGTAAAAATACTTTCTCTTTTTCCAAATAAATAAACAAGAAATAAATAAATATATATAAAAAAAAGAATTCATAAATATCTCGTAAAATATTTTTTAAAAGGTGAACAACATTTTGTGGAGGTACGGCAAAACCCATTGAAGAGTGTATTCATTAAAAAGAGTATATTACATTAGAAAAGAATCACATCAACATTACATTACATTACATTCCTTTTTTACAATCACATTACTATGCATCAAACCCTATTACATTTACATTAATGCAATTATTAATGTCATAACTTCAAATTGCATCAGTTTCCATTTTAAAACAACTATAAAAGAGAAAGAGAGAGAGAGAAAAAAAAAAGAAAGAGGGAAATCACATCTTTAAATTGTGTTATTTTATTATTTATCTGCAAATTTAATACAAGTAAAACAAATTAAAAGTGATATACAGATTGAGTTGGCATAAGCTGGTCTTGAAAAAATGATGGAACGAATCACGAACATTTCATTCATTCATTCATTCATTCATTCATTCGTTCGTTCGTTCGTTCGTTCATTCATTCATTCATTCATTCATTCGTTCGTTCGTTCGTTTGTTCATTCATTCATTTATTCATTCATTCATTCATTCATTCATTCGAATGTATACAAATAACTTTTAATCGTGTCGATGATGGGTTTTATTCGTCGTTGTTGAAAAAAATTCTTAACAAATTGGTAATTAACGGTTATAATAATTAAATAGACAAAAAATAATTACCTAATAAATAATTAATTGATTGAATAATTAACAACTAAACAATTAATAAGTTAAGTAGTTCACAAAATTATTGGCATTAAAATTGGAATATATTACAAAGAATACTATCTTCAATGAAGTTAATATGGGTAACAAAAAGATGACTGAGAAGAAAAAGTCGAAGCTAAATTTGGTTAAGCGTTTGTGTTTGCGTGTGTGTACATATGTGTGTGCGTGTGTATGTGTATGTGTGTGTGTGTGTGTGTGTGTGTGATTGTATTATTCATGTGTTCATTTATATAACGGCTTTTTAATTGAGTTTTCGGTCAACTATGCAGTTGACCATTCAATTACGTTGGTGTTTGGTCATCTAAAAAAATTAGTTTTTAAAATATGTCTTTCTATCAAATTTTCAAGTCTAATAGTGCGTTATTATTTGCCAAATACCTTTTTATTACTAACCCTAACATCAACCCACCCCACTTGAATATAGATGGCCCAAAAGCCCTCTTGGACCCTCTTGGACTTATTCGTCCCCTTCCAATGAAATTGAGTATGCTAGCAAAATTGTCAGACGAGAAAATAAAACTGAAGAAAAGGTTAACTTCTTATCAGCTTTTTAGTTTTTTATCATAAAAATTCTTCTCCACAACCTAAAATGGAGCAACCACTCTTCTGTAGATATTAATTTTAACGGTTTCACGTATCGAATAGTGGATTAGTGTTATTAAACTTCGCTATTACAATAGAAAGCTTTTCCAGCTTTGCGTACATCTACCATTCAGGTTCTAACAACAACAACTTGAAGCAACAGAAGCGACGACAACAACTACTACATTTTTGACGCAATCTCGCTCAAATTGTTATAAATTGATTTGCCAGCAGTTTTCATCCTGATTTCCACTGAATGAAAATATTACAACTCTTGAAGTTGGTTGCATTTATTGATATGATTGATGAAAATCTTTTAGGTGAATCTAAAAAAAGTAGTTTCATCTATTGGAGAAAATTTGTATGGTGGAGATTTTTGTTCATTCAAGTTTTGTGTAGAATGAGTGGAACTTAGGCGTGTACGTATGTCAGCAAACTGCTTTTTTTTACAAAAGCAGATACACAATTTCTGGTTGTTAACGTTTTTAATCAGTTGGCCTGAAATTTTTATTTATAATGCCGATATTCATTCGCACATCGTCGATATTTTCGTTGTGAAAAAAAATGTATTCGCCAGCGTCACCTAGAGAATAAGGTTTTAAAAATTACGTCAATAAAACAAGCCAGCAGAAACTTTTCATTTCTTTGCTTTGCATTTTTATCTGTAGTCGCTTTGTTTACATTTTATTTACTGATCAATTGGTACATCGATTATCTATTCATATTTTCATTCATTCTTTTTTCCATTTATCCATCATTCCATCCATCCATTTATGCACCCAAGAACTAAAAATAGATCGACGATCAATAATTGAGGCGAGCTACGCAGCAGCAACTCTCGCAGCCACACAAGCAAGGCATGGCTGAGTGGATGGATGGATGGCCGGATGGATGGATGGATGGATGGATGGATGGATGGCTACCTACCTTTGCTTTCACTTCTCTTTACCTCTGCCACATGCATACACAAACGTACACACACACACACCTTCACACGTACACACGTACACACACACATCTATGCGCGCGCGTATGATGTCGTCACATTTCCTTCATTGTGGGTGTGTTGACAAAAATTTTTCAAGTTTTTTCCTATAGAAGTACTCATATTTATTCAATACGCAAAAATGCTTACATTCGTGATATATTGCGGGCACGCAAACACGGTTAATTCATCATACACATCGTCTTTGCAAACAGAAACACACATGCGCGTTCAAATTAGAGCGTACATTTGTGAAAGCGTTTGTACACGTGCGTGTATGTTTACACAGAGATGAATTAATTTGCATCGTACATCAGGTGTTGTACATGCGTTTGGGATTTTTTTTATCTCTTGAGGTTTTTATGATGTTGGTTTTGTGAGTTTAATGGGAAGATCGTTGAGACTCGTTAACAAGTCTGTTAACGATGATGTTTCGGCGGTCCAATTTTCGAATTTCAAACAAGAGAATTTTAACGTAAGAAGCAACGTCGTAAAGCAAGAAAGCAACAAATAAGCCCGACCACAAACAACAGCTTCACACTATCAGCTGTTTGAAGTGCCTTCCATGCTCTCTAGTAGCAACCTTGAAAAGCATTAAACAACATCAACATATATGCATCTTATGACATCAACATTCAAGCATCTCATGACGTCAGAAAAAGCATTTAGCATCAATCAGTATACATTTGCAACCTCATGTCATCAATATGCTTGTAAACTGAACGAATATGACATCAATTGTTATTATGGTGGACTAGGTTACAAAAAGTATTCGTAATTACATACGGATGCATATCAATTTATATAAAATATCTTGACGTGTTGTCACCATTCAACCACAAATACCCACAAATTTATTATTCCAACACAAACAGATAACAACCAAACAAAGACACAAAACAAAAATTTAACGATTTGAAATAAAATTAAAATAGACGACGTCGTACGAATTCATGGATGAGACGGTCGCATGAGACAGTTGCATGAGATAGTTGCATGTCTCATGAACACTCTGCCACCGATGCGAGAACTGGTAATTAACGTGAGATATATGCCCGCAACAGGATCGCCATTCATTGCCGACCAAACTCAGGCAAGCCAGAGCACAAACTTTTGCTAAGCAGGAATCAGCTCGACCAGCATGATCGTGTGGAATGAAACATCTCTACAGTCATCTAGTTAATGATTAGTACAACAACATCGTGATGAAAATTTGTAAAAAATTTTGAAGACGAGTATTGATTCAGAGTGTTTAGATTAGTACCTCGATGTATAGACAAACTTAGAGTAGTTATATGTATAGACAAAATTCTTAATGAAATATACAATACTAACAACTGAACGGTACATACGTTTATATATCTGCGGATGTCATTACTATGTACGTGTGAGTGAATGTGACATTAACAAATGAATTAGATACATGTATGGGTGAATGTGTTGATAATAAAACAGAGTGAATGAGCGTACTTAAAGATTATCGCGATACTTGAATACGATATGCACAAGCAGAATGGTTTGCTGCTATCTTGAGACCGGCCGGCTGCGAAAAAAATGTTTAATCTAAACTTAAATTAAATATTTCATCAGCGTAAAACACTCTGTATTGCATTAACACGTGGTATTCATAACAGCAAATCACGTCACGTTAAGTCAAATGACATAATGACATCAATGTATTATGTTTGGAAATGACATCAATTATCAGCCTATCCTACAAACAAAAAATAACATCACATATCGTTGCAAACACAACATACAAAACACTACAATCACTTACAATATAAAAATGTATGTATTTACATGAACTGAACAAACAACCAGCCAGCCATCCAATCAACCAACCAACCAATTAACCAACCAACAAACCAACTACTTATTCTCGTCAAACATTGCATCCCTTAGTAACGAACTCGATCAAGTTACTATGTGGGATACAATTTGCCATCTTGGATTATGATGCATTAGACCGTTTGCTTCGTGAACTTCTGTGAGAAACACACATACACATCACACACACGCACACATGCACACCACACACACGTACACATACACATCACACACACGCACGCACACGCACACACACATTCAAAAATGTACGTGTTTTCATACGTGTGCATTTGCAGATGTTTCCATATGCCAGTAAAGATGCTGTTAAAAATATATTCCCGTTATCACAACGTGTCGTCACCTACATGTTAGAACAAAACGAGTGTTGTAAAAAATCCAACAAATTGTCAATATTGTTTGGTCGCTTTTTTAATAGCAGTTATGATAAAAACTTCGCTTGCACATGTTACTTTGTGTATGCGAGTTTGTAGCTTGCATTTATTTATGTACGTATCTATTACAGATGTGTGTGTGTTTGTAAGTGTATGCATGTGTGTATATGTGTTTTTCTGCTTGTGTATTTGTACAGAACATTCGTCAATACATTTTCTAATAGGAAATTAATGTCATAAGTGTGTGTGCGCGTGTGTGCGTGTGACGCGCACATGTGATAAAACTATCAAAATAAGTAAGAAAATTTGCAATAATGAAAATAATAATAACAAATTATTATTACTATTAATAAAAGTAACAATAACAATAATAATAATTATAATAATTATTATTATTGTTATGTTTGCTGCGATTCAGTGAAGTTTTATATATTTGCGTGTACAGTGTGTGTGTGCGGTAGGAACAAAAACTGTAAGAATCTTTACTAGGTCGCATTACGTTTCATTGCATTAACGTGACATTAAGCTTAGTTACGTTACATTACATTAACGTTAAGTATCATAGCATTGCATTAATTTCAAGTTAAGCCGCGTTACAGTGAGTTACATTAAATTACATTAAGTTACATCTTGTTACATTAGTTACATGAGTTAGGTTGCATCTTGTTATAAGTCGCATTGCATTGTGACAACAATATATTTTACTACCATTTAAAACAACATACAATGTTAATGGCCGCAACTACAACCAACAATAAGACGATTAATAAACCATTAATTTTTGTTAAACAAACATTTAAACTAAACATTTTTTCATGTCTAAACAACAAAAAATGTTTCTGCAGTAAGTTAATGAAAAAAACGTTTGCTTAAAATCATGTTGCAATAAAATAACCATAATTGTATAATTTAAAGCGTTAATAGGACATACATGCCCTTGGTTAAAACAGCTTCGTTTATAAATATAAATAAAAAAAATAACAATAATAATAATAAATAATAGTAATAAATAATCCTTGAGAGGCAAGCGACCATCCGTCAAAATGAACGAACACACATACAAACACACATACATACATACATACATACATACACAAACGCACACACACACATACATACATACATACAAATCCACCCAGAGGACATTTCGCGGTGCTGTACAATTTCAAAACGTTTAGCAAACGTCATACGTTACGTCACGTGCGACATAATTGATGTTTAGTGTGTGTGTGTGTTTGTGATGTAATTGATGTCATGTGATGTAATTGATGTTATAAATAATGCGATGCACCGAATTAAATCAACGACGTTTGATAAATTGATGTAACCGATTTTAAGTTATTAAATGTGATACCTACAATTTAATGTAATGCGATCCATGTTATATTAATGTAATCATTGTTATAAATTATGTTATGTATGTAACATGGCTAATGCCACGTAATTTAATTGATGCTATGTAATGTGATTGATGTAATTCATGTAATTTTATGGGACTCAACAGATGTTACGTGCTATAGTTGACGATGCTATATGACTTAGTTGTCGTAACGTAAATATAGTAATTTGATGTAAGCGATACTATAAATAATAAGATATATGTGACGTTATTGATGCGTTGTCATATGATGTTATTGATGTGATTGGATGCAAATGACGTACTGGCGGTGATTAATCGTTTTCGGTAGGGAAGAAAAAAGCACAGATTATTTATAGATGAATTATAATGTCTTTTGATGTTTTGTAATATTACGAAATGCGATTTGATGCCATGAGACCTTCATGACCAATTAATGTAATGTAAACAATATAAATATAGAATGAAATTAAAAGCGATACAATTTTTTTTCACAGATTTATCCCATCCCATTGTGATGAAATTCTTTTTTACCGGACGTATAACTAAGTGACGTCATGTGATGCAACGTTGTGTCATACTACAAAGTTTTTACTTATGTACCACTTTACAATTAAAAGGTAAGTTAATTTAAGGTTACGTAACGTAACCAAATCTATTGTAATTTAATGTAATTTAACTTAATGGAGTGCTATTAAAACGTGGTTTATAAATGTAATAATTAATGCCATGTTACTAATAAGAATGTAACATTTTGCAATTTAATATGTTCATATAAAAACATTCTTTATATACGTATCTACATACAATTGTATGCAAATATAAATATATACAATAAATCAATATCAATTATAAAAACGTTTCAAGCTAATAAAAATTCTTCAATAAATACTGGGCTAATTAAATAATTATATAATAAAAATTAAATGTGTGTGTGTGTGTGTGTGTGAGGTGTGTGTGTATGTATGTATGTATGTATGTATGTATGTATGTATGTATGTATACAAAATTTTATAAATATGTAAACTTTTGTGTATAATACAAACGGTCATCTTACTACAAGTACATGTCATACTGTTAAAAAAACAGTCTTAAATATTATATTAATATAATTACTAACATAAATAAATTAATGAAATAAATAAATTAATTAATATATATATATATATACGTGTGTGTGTATGTGTGTGAGTGTGTTTATATGTGTGTGTTTGTGTGTGTGTGTGTGATACATTGATATAAACAAAGTAGACGTGTATTTCTTGCAATTGCGTATGAAACTTATGCAAGTAAACCTATAGTAAATTTTTATTTGACATCAATCTATAAAGCTTCGCATCGTTCATTTTTCACGTAAGTGACAAATGAATCAAAACTCCGCTAAAAATATCTATATCAATCATTACAAATAAATCAATATAAACGCATACAAACAAATAAACAAACAAACAAATAAACACATACTTACATACATATACGTAATAAAAAATATATATACCCGCACGTAGAATATACAGAGTTGTATAATACACATATGTTGGCATTGCAACATGCGACAAACTACATCACGAACATTTAATGGTAAAAGTGGTTTTTTTTCCAATGTTTGATCCACTCATTATTTACGATGTCAAACACACTTGTATTTACAGCACACACATTTAATTGTTTGTGAAGGAGATATACATGTGTACGTATATATGTGTATTTATGTGTGTGTGTGTGTGTGCGTGTGTATGTGTGTGTGTGTGTGGTGTGTGTATATGTACACATGTACTAAAATTTCTACATAAATATATGCCAATAAATACGTAAAGAACAAAATAAGTTACAATATTTTTACAAGGTTTTCAAACGACTCAATATGTAGCGTAGATAGATAACTCGACGACAAGTTTGTTGAAAGTCGCTTGCATCCAAATTTTTATTTTTAAATCTCTTGCAGCGTTTAATCATAACAAAGAGGGATAAAAAAAATTTTTAAGATGAGTACAATTTGCTGTATAAAATTACCGTCCTCTCTCTGTTTCTGTTTCTCTTTCTTTTTTTCTTTCTCTCTCTCTCTCTATTTCATCACTACTTTCAATGCATCTATTCTTCATGGAAGAAACTGAAGAGATGATTTGGAAACATTTAAAAAAAAACCCTAATGAACGGATTTAACATTCAGTCTGGGATGATGCAATTATATTTTCACGATTTATATTTCAAGTGGTATGTTTAAAATCAATAAGTCATGGCTTCGCACTTTATAACAAAATATTCGTTTACTAAAATCTTTTCATAGATGGAAGATCGATAAGTCTTCGGTGAAAACATTTTTTCACCTTGAATAGTCAAATTAAATTCGGATTTAGAATTATAGTTTAGAATCAGTTTAAAATCAGCTTAGAATTTCGTTTGACAGTTTTTAACGATTGCAAATTATTTTATATAAATCTGTGTTCCTCCACACAGACAGATAGAAAATGTTGTCTGATGTAGAATCCTTCCGCATGAGTTGAGTTATGTGAGTGAATGTACGTGAGGTGCTCATATAAAACAACGTTTATTTTATAATTACACACAAGTATATATATATACATATATATCATATATATATATCATATATATATATCATATATATATATATATATGTGTGTGTGTGTGTGTGTGTGTGTGTGAAACAAGACATGCATTTTATAACAAAATATACATTTATGTACGTGATAGCAACAACAACATTCATTCAATCAACTCAATCAAAGTAGATTTTTTATTCATAACAATCTTTTTGATACAATAAAAATGAACCGTTAAATTTTTTTAAAAATTTTACAACGTGGTAGCCACAACCTTCAGGATAACAATTTTAGCGACAACAATTTAATTTAGTGTAAAACAAATAATTTTACTTTCCGCGAATTCAAAATGCATAAAAAACAAAACCGACATCTAAAATAATAATAATGATAATTGAAACAAATTTAATAGATTGAATTGAAAAATCAACGAAAATAAAACAAAGGAAACCAACTGTTTCAGTTCAGACGACCTCCATCTTGTGCCCGCCCGTACCTGTCCTTCCTGTCTTGCTGATGGTCTTGCGACCTGGTTTCTCGGCGATGGACCTCCTCTCGAGACTGTAGTTGTTCCAGAGACCACAGATCACCTCCCCTGCCACCACCTCGCCCATGTTAATGCCGATGAGTCGAACGATGAACATTCCATCCCGACGGAGATAGTTTTCGGCGAATTTAGCCAGAATTCCTGCTTCTCGTTGCGTGGCGTCGAATGCTCGCAACTGTTTGCGCAAATACTGAACGTGTCCCGGCCAGTAGAGAGATCGAAACAACCACCGTAAAAAGTTAACCGCCGTCATAAACGCAAGAAAAACGTACCAAAACCATATGAAGATGAAGAGTTTTTCGTTGAATAAATTTATCGTCAGAGCGCACTGAACGATGTAACTGTGGATTCGTGACTGGTGACGAATTTCAAACTCGCAGAGAGTAACTCTCGGGAACCTTTCAGAATGACTCCAATCCTCTCCTTTGATTAATCTCTCCAGCACGTGCACGCCGTACAAATGGAAGTTTATCTTGAGGAAGGTCTCAAGAAGAAACAACTGGCCTAGTGCGTTGGCTAGATATAAAACTTTGATGATCATGTAACATGATATGAGATAATTTCCGTACAATTTACCGCCAACAAAACAACAAAACTTGGCGATGACGTGTTTTATTCTGACCATGCAGCCAGTTCTGTACTCTCTCTGGGCGAGCAAGTAGCGATCCATTTGGTTGACAATATACCTGATAGCTTTTTCGCGAATTTCTAAATAATGTGCTTGCGAACAATGTCTGGACGCGTCCATGATGGCAGCCATGTTCACTCCCGACCTCTTATTGACGAATCGCCAGAGAAGGCAGGGAACAAACGCGAGGAGAGCCTGAAAGATGAGTATGAGAGGAACCCACTGGTAGTAACTGATCAGCTGCCGGTTCTTCTGCGTTTCCAGATGATCTTTCTGTATGATGTCATCAATTGGGAGGTAGTACGTGTTGCTCACCCAACAGACTGCATCCGTGTAATCTCGATGACTCGGCTTGAACTCTGCAGGACACCAACAGTTTATTGGCTTGCCGACGAATTGTTTCGTACTGACCAGGAAGCCGAAGCAGATGAGTATAATGACGCTGTACTGTCGACTGAGCCGATCCACGTAATCATCATCCATGCGAAACTTTATTTCGCGGATGCTCAAAACTGACTTGAAAAGGCGATCCATTTTTAACGTTGGCTTGTCGTAATTTTAATGGAGCTAAGGAATTTATAAATTTTGAAAATATGGAGATTCAAAAATTTATTTTCTTTACTTTATTACGACGACAAAGTCATTTTTTGTTAGAAGGTGAACTTTATTGTCCACATTTCTTTTGCGCACGTGGCAACGAAATATTTGCTGGAACGGTTTGTTCGTTTCTTTCCTTCATTTTTCTTCTTTAGTTTAGTCTAAAAAATTGGCATGTTAATAATCTGTTAATGTGATATTTTGAAACAATAATAATGAAAAATTTTCAAAAGTTAAATTTTCATTTTTGCGTTAATTTGCTTTCCACAAGCGCAAAACATCAAAAAATGAAAAATTACTCAACGAGTACATTGTATACAAAGTAATATTTTGTGGCAGTGTCCATAATTTTTGAAGCAAGGAATAGCATGCAGTAGTTAACGTTAAATTAAAGGATGACGGGCGATGGATATATAATATATAAATCCATGGATGAAACAGGCGGCATGCAGTGTCAGACGTGTGTGCTCCAGCTAATGAGGTGCTTCTCGCCATGTAGAGTTGGATGGAATGGATGGAGGCCGCTAACAATGAATGATGGAAGGCATTTATTTGCAGTCGTCTTCCATCATCACATCTGCATTAATGCTTCTCCTTCGACAGTGAGGGAAATTAATTATGTTTTTCTCCTTCCAAATTGTTTATTTATGTCGGTAGGTCGGTTTGGTGATATTTTCAAAAAATAACCATAATAAAAAAAATAACATCAGAGCTAATTATTTTTATTGGATGTTTAATAAGTTTAAAAAAATAGACTAAACAAACTGAAAAAATAATAAAGAGCAGTTGAACGCTAGGTACAATATGAATATAACTTCTCAGAAAACCTACTTAGCACCTATAACCTATACATGCTATAAAAGTACGCGGAATTCTATAAATTTTTTCGAAACTGAGCTGCAGATTAACAACAATTCAAATGTCAACTTGAATGATAACTTCATAAAAATTCAACGATCGCTAATAAATCTGCTTGTACTTTTTTTAATAATTTTGTATTAGGTAGAAACACATATCAATCACCACAAACAAACACCCCCTCCTCCTCCTAACCCAACAACAACCACGACAACAATGACAACAGAACAAGAAAAAATTCCAGCTGTGAGGAGCCAGTCTTTCTTACTCTACTTAGGACACATTTGCATAAATAGATTTGCTTTGCCATAAACCTGTCCCCTCGCGTTTTTTACGCTACTTTTTCTTTCTCTGCCAAAAGGTGTTTGTTAACAACAATGACAAAGAAAACTCTAACAAGAATTTAGAGTTATTTTTGCTAGTCAGAGCAATGTAGGCAGCTACACGGTTGTATGTATTGCAAGATATGACTGCATTCAAATCGTTCACGTTGAATGAATGAATGAATGGAAGTGTTTTAATCAATTAAGGAAAGTTAGAATGAATTTTTTTAAAGCGTTGAAATGAAATTTGAATGCACGCAACAATGTTAAAAAATTCAAAACTCTGGTTAAAATTATACTTGATTGAATGAAAACAAATTTAAATTGTGTTTTTTTTATGGTCACTATTTTGAAATTTTTTACAAAATTTTTAATTGAAAAACATTGTTAACCTTTCACGTCAAATTGGTTTTGAAATATCCAGTTGACAGGACGAAGTTAAAAAATCTAAAAATTCGTGGAAATAAATATTCTACCCTTCAATCAATTGTTCACGAACCATGCAACATTTTTTTATGACTCAATAAACAAATCGGAGAGACAACTTCAAAAACTTCTCCATCAAATTAAAATTAAAGTCCTCGATAGCATTTTTTACGAGCGGATATATCAAGCCAGCATCGTACATGGAAATATGGTAATGAAAGTTAACATTATGTGAGAAGCAATAGGGGCATGTATGTATGAGAGCAGTCCTACAATCGTCAGTACAATAGTGATGATAGTCCAAGACTCCTATTTATTATCATCATTATTATTATTGTTGTGGCTGTTGTGGTTGTTGTGCTTTGAAAGACGACATGAACACTTGAAGATGTATACGACGCATGCTAATATATACGCCGAGGTAGCATGAGTAAATGTTGGTACAGTACACCATACATAGTAACATGCTTTGTACCTTTCATTAGATGCATTGCATAGCACATACATATACTGACACATACAGAGAGAGAGAGAGAGAGAGAGCCACACACACACAACACACACACACACACATATGACACATATTTATACAAAGACCCTTATATATTATTGTACGCTCAGATTTTTTAATGTATAATAAACTCGCGTCACGTAGAATACACGCAAGATTTATTGATGTTGTGTTCCACAACTTTACCACAATGCCTCGCCAGCGTCCAGCGTTAAAGTAGTAATTAGAAATAAATTGTATTTATTAAGAAGTTGTTAATAACCGTGTAAAGATAGAAGTGAAGTTTTTTAGAATTTAGAATTTTTACAGATTTCAAACCTAGGCGTCATTTCAAATATCGTCGTTCAAATTTTTTAATGACCTCATTAAAAAAGATAAAGGAGAGTGATTTCTATACGGTTCAGTGTTTGTGACTGTATTCTCTGTCAGTTTGTGTCACATTAAATTCCTTAAGCTTAAATGAAATAATATTTAAAGCTTTTGTGTTCTAAGAACTATACTAATAACTTCTTCTTTCTTGTGCCTTATTCTTTCAGGATAATGGCGGCCATCGACAAAAAACATATTTTTCATCTAAAAAAACCATACCTTTATCAATAAAACTAAGGCTAAAATCTTGTTAAATCATTTTAATTTGTACCAACCTTCTTATTAATCTTTTTATACAAATATTTGTAAACAAAAAACATATGTTTCTAAGCTAAAAGTTAATTGAGAATAAATCGAGGGGCGTTATGATGATGTAACTGTAAAATAAGTTAAATAAGTAATAAATTGATTGATTGCTTAACTCCAGCCTAACTGACACTGAACTCTAAATAGTAAATGATTCGAAATTTTTCAATTTTGTTGCGTAACACTGTTAGCAAACTTTCTCAGACCTTGTTTTCTCCGCGGTATTTGCTGGTCACCAACACGTCCATCGGATTCTTAACTGGAGGTTGGCAATGTTGTTTCAGGCTTTTTTTAGATTTATTTATTCTTGATTTAGAAAAAAATGCAAAAATATTAATGAAAATTTCTATCGTTTTCACTTATTTTTAAAATGAAATTGAAAAAATTAACAGCTGTTGGGGATTCCATCAATCAGAATGTCGGTATCCCAAGAAAGAAAAATGTAGACGACTACAAATGGTCGTGGTCACGTTTCAGAAATCAGTGTGCTCAGGGCAGCATCCTAGGTGCCGCTTACCATTTCTGGTACCTCTTTCTCGATAGGAAATTGCCTGGTACCTCATCCTCTTCGGTTATCAAAAAGGTGTTCTCTTTTCATTTTAGTAATCCACATCTTTTCAAAAAATTACTTTATATTTAAAAAAACTTATTTAAAATTATTAAATTTCAAAAATAATATTTTTTCCAATTAATTACTAATTAATAAATTTTTTATTTTTTTTAAACCATCACACTGATTTATATTTTTAAATATATTTTGCGTGAAATACTTTCAAGGTATTTGCAGATCAAGTCATAATGTGCCCTATAGCAGTTGTTTTTTATCTTGGCCTGCTGAATTTGTTAGAAGGTGGTACATTGGAGGAAGGAATGAAAAGCTTAAAAGAAAAAAGTGGTCAACTGCTGCTGGCGGAATGGACATTTGGTCCACTCAGCCAGCTGATAAATTTTTATATAATCCCATGCAGATTTCGAGTGTTGTATGATAGCATTGTGGTGTTATCCTTTGATTCGTACTATGCCTCTGTTAAATATTCAGATGATGATGGTCAAACACTGGTTGATGGTAATGAAAGGGAAGATAGCAAAGCAAAATAATTTGTTTGAATGTTTTGTTTTTATTGCATAATTTTTAAATAGTTTTATCCATATTGGCTGTTAGATTTTTTACTAGAATTTGTTTCATAATTTGTTTGCATTGTTTCAATTTTATGATATTTCATTTTGATCACTTACTGATTTGTACATTGAAGACCTTTTTAGATTTTAATCGCTAATTAATTTATGTAATTATTAATAATTTAATTATTTCATTTGCGGATTATGTTAATCATATCTATTTTTATTTATTTTTAATGCGACTGGCTTTATTTTTATAAAGTTTAATTAAAGTATTAGATAAGAGCCTAAGTATGTATGTGTAATGTAAATTGAATGTTACACCGTTTTAAAGTGTTGGTTGAAAATATCTGTTTCAATCTCAGATTAACATCATCTCATGTACTTATTTTGAGGCGAAATTTATATTTACTGATTCTCGTGTTTACTTGCTTAAGAAAAAACCTAAACTATTGTTACTTCAGTGATACAGAATCATTATTTTAAATTAGATCATTATCTTTTTTGCCTGGTTTTCTTGGTAAGTAGTGAGTTATTGATTTATTAGTTTTTTTTTTTAATTTTTCTCTATCACTAACATAACACTGTGACGTAAAATGATTTACATAGAATCATCATTATTTTTTGGTTTTGTGGGGGGCATGCGGTCATCCCTGGATCCACCCCCAACCGTAATTGGATGATGACGATGTAAGTAGCGTTAAAACATTTATGTGCAGAAATGTTAAAAGACATTATTATTAAAATTGACTTTTTGGAATGAAGTTTGTAATGCGAGATGGGGAAAGAATAATACATTATTTCAATTTTTTATGTTAATAAGACTTATTCATATCATATTTCTTTATTTTTTAATGATAACAACGAAAATATGATGGTGATGATGACGACGTATCTGTATGATTTATTCACATGTGTGATGATGATGACGTCAAAAAAGTTATTGCAATGTCCTGCTAATTTATTGAAATATAATTAAGTTAATTTATGTTTTTGTTATTCTCTTTATTTTCCTGTATTGCATAATTTACCATTTTACACATTACTTAATTTTTTTTTACTCATTTTTATCTTTTGTATCATTTCATTTCCTGGAAGAATTGTTTAGTTGGGTGTTTAGCATTGCTGTAGTGAAGTTGAGTCCCCTTGGTGATTGTGCGTTGATTGCATAGCATGTGCATGTCATGCGTTATGTGTATGTGTCAATTTATATTTTGTTTGTGTGTGTGTCTGCCTGTGTATCTGTCTGTCTGTGTCTATCGGTCTGTCTGTCTGTCTGTGTCTTTATACATGTAAGACAGTTTTCATTGAATTCTTTGGTTGATATTTGTTGCTATAGAAACAAAGTGCAAACATGTCGAGTTAGTTGTTGTTGATTTATCAAATTTAAACTTCTCTTGATTATTATTATTATATTATTATCTATTAATATTTAAAATTGTTTTACAATTGAAATAATTTTCGAAATAAGATTTTAATTCGGGTTTTTTTTTATTTAAATTCGAAGAAAAAAGTTCAGAGGACCAAGTTTGCACCAGCGATAATTATCTAGGACGTCTTCTCGTTAGGAGATCAGAGGCAAGTGATGCCTCGGAGATAAATGCTTTACTCAATGACGACACCCTGAATGTCTTTGGAATCGTCAACATTAAGAGCTTGATGTAAAATTCTACTTTCGTTAAGTATTTAATAAGTAGTTAGTAGTTAATTAGTAGTTTGTACTTTGTAGTTAATTAGTAGTTAATTAGTAGTTAGTAATTAATTAGAATTTACTTAGATGGTGTTTGGTGAAATGTTTTTCTTATTGTTTTGCAAAGGGAAAAATGCTTGCTGTCGGTGACAGTGACTGACAAAGATGAAAGGATTCTTGCGTATGCTGGGTTTTCCGACTCATCTCACATTCCTTACAACTATGATTCAGATTTTAAGTTAGTGTTGTTTGCGAAATTTGACTACATGTAGAAGTTGTTATCTCTGATTAGTTGAGTCTGAGTGGTCGTTAAGTTTACTAAACATAAGATAACATAACATAAATGTTGTAGTGAACCAAAAATAATTTGAAACTTAATTGTTTACAGTAAATTTTAATAAAGTTCAACAGCACCTACCAAATGATTTATTTTATAATGGCCATCAACAGAAAGATAATAGATAGTAATTTTTTCATAGTTACCTGGGGTGGATGGGTGAAAATTTCGAGATGGACGGCTCGGCTAACTACTTCAACTCTCTCTTCCTCATTTGTTTTGCGGCCCTGCCCTGTTGTGATATCGATTGTGCGAGGCTCGCCATGCGTGTCCTCTTCAACGACATTCCCGATCTCCAGAACTGCTTCCTCATCTGCTCCCCTGGAATACCTCTCAGTAAGTAGCAGTTGCTTGTTATTGCTTGCATGAGGTTTATCAGTAAAAATGATAAGCTTTAAATATGTTAGATACCCGATTAGTTAGATGAAGACATGCTCACGCACACACACACATGAGGCTATTGTCTGGTACACTGGTGAAACTTTCCCGGCCTACAAGAATTGTTATATATGGCATATAAGTAGTGTCGTTCACCATCTATGAGCCACAAACATGTTTACACTAAAATTCACAGTATGCTGCCAGGCCCGCTGCAACGTGTCATCATCTTTCCAAATATGTTTTTAGACGAACGTATATTTACGTACAACCTGTTCTCTTTTAGTCAATTTTTTAAGGTATAACGAGTTACTTACTTTTAACTGGAATAAAATGTTCTTCCAGACGAACCTCTGATAACGGTCTTCCATCCACTAGCATGCAATTTCAACACCAATCGTGAGAAGTGGCGAGGATTCGTGGCTGTGAGGGAGCAACATGCAAAGTTGTTGCACGTCAGAGAAGCCAGGTGAGGTTTCTGCTAACTTTGTAATGCTCATTAATTCATCATTGAGCACATTTCGGTATCATATCTTTTTTTGCTATAAAATTTACCTTTACTTAGTTCTGTTATTAAAGCTTCAAAAATGTGAAAGTAGGAAACTGCATTAAAAAGAAAACATTGCAAACAAACGATGACGAATAACAGAGTGGAAGACAACGACGACCTCATCCCACTCTTCAATGAAAGGAGTAGCACTTTGAGGAAAACATTTGGAGAATATTTCATTGCGGAGTTCGTGAAGATGCAATCTGAAACCATGAAGTGCATTGTAGCCGATGTTATTACCATCATTTTTTGTTACCGAGTTTATTTTATTATTTTTTTTATTGCTGTCATTGTGTTTATTATTATTCTATGTGTGTTTATACAGCCTCATTCATGTCCTCTGAAAATAATTTTTAAACATAAAATTTCTGAATTTACTGACGCACCATCAATCCCAGAAAACATCTACAAAGCCAACAACGTCCAAAAACTTTCTAATTTGATCGTGGCAGGTGGAGGGCGTTGCGGTTGGATTCATGTCCGTCAATGCAAACTTCGACCCTGAGGTGACGAAATATTTTGAACTGACATCCTTCAACGAACTAAGGGAACCTCATCCAGATGATGTTTTTTACAACAGAAATCCTAATGATTTCGATCAGAATAATCAGTCTGCCTACAGTTTCATCCAAACGAATGCATTCAGTTTTCCCAGTTAGATATCAGACTGTCGGAGTCGGGTGAGATATATCAGACTCCGACTCCGGCCCCTCAAAAAATTTCAACTCCGTGTTCCGACTCCCAGAAAAAATTTCTAAATTTTGCATTATAAGTTCTCTTTATAGTTTACAGCAAATAGTAAATACTTCAATAAACATTGAGAATCAGTCAATGTAATTGTTTTTCTAAATAAAATTACTATATTTTTATGTTTTAAAACATACTAAAAAATGTTTTTCAAATTTGGATCATAATTTTACCATTTTCATCGCTACTGAAAAAAAATACTTTTAAAAGCACTTAAATCAGTCAATGTTAATTGTTTTTTTCGTAAAATAATATTTTTTTATGTTTTAAAACTAACAAAAACTAAATAATTTTGTTGCTATTATTTATCATTTATTTTCTGTATTAAAGATAAATTACCAATCGCTACGCACATTAATTTTTCAAAAAACACTATCTTAAAAAAAGTTCAAAAATTTTTTTCCAAATTAATAACATTTTCCGGAGCCGGAAAAAATCTGTTTCCGACTCCGGACTTTCAAAATTGTAATTGTTCATTTATTATAATGAGTTCAGAAATCACTATTATTAATTTTCTTAGGAAGAACGAGTCAGTTGAACGAATTGTTCCTTAGGAAAGGATCCATAGCTAGCAGAATGTCTGAATGCTCCGATCAGCCGGATGATTTAGGTCTGCTTTATTATTGAAATTTTTTTTAAACGAAGTTGATGAAAAATATTGAAAATTCGGTAGTATAAATGGATAAAATCATATATTATGTATGTGTGTATGTATGGTGTATGCATGTATGTATGCATCTATGCATGTGTGTTTGTATGTATGTATGTATGTATGTATGTATGAATGTATGTATGTATGTATGTATGTATGTATGTATGTATGTATGTATGTATGTATGTATGTATGTATGTATGTATGTGTGCATGCATGTATGTATGTATGTACCTATACAGACGCGCTTGAAAATGAGACCCAGACAACCAACGTACCAGAGGAGGACGGGCACTTGATCTATGCTGATCTGCATTCCAACATGTTGACGACTTCGAAATTTTTTAATTACGCCGACCTGCCATTCACACTGTACCAATTCGGTGAATACGCTGTTAGTTATCGTTTGAGAAAGGTTTCGGTTGCTGTTTCTTCGATGAGTTTACGTTTTATTACTCTTACAATTATCCTTGCTGTTAAAAAAAATAATGATAAAGTACTTTTTTTTATTATTTTGCTATAAAATTTTGTAGACACCACAAAGGATAATAATAATGATGATAACAATAATAATAAACTGTAATTGTAACTGTAATTGTAACTAAAAATCAATATTCAAAATGTAATTCGATAGTTGGTGATGATTATATAAGAGGGAATGCAATATTATGTATGAAACATGCATGAGAACTGTAATATAATTGAAGAAAATATTTTGAAAAAAATTTTCTGAATCGTTTGTTCTTATCTATCACCGAATGAGCATTATTTTATTATTTTTGAACGCAGGCCCCAATAATGTCCAAATTGAAGAGTAGTGCAATTTCAGCCGCTATTGACAGTCAAAAGAGCAACCTGGCTCTTTCCAAATTTGAAAACACGACCGACATGAAGATGACGCAGAACAACACGTCACTCTACTTGTTCTCCATGCTTTCTCAGAAGGCACATTTTAAAGGTTCACCTCACCTCACACCATTCACGCACGTTCTCAAATTTTCATTCCACGAACATGCTCAATGGAATTAATTGATTTCATTAGGAACTTTTTATGGAAAGCATTCCTGTGTCTGTATAGAACTGTTTGCTATTGATCCGAAATTTTCGCAAAGGTTTTTGACTAATATTTTGTTTTAAAAAAAATGAATTTTCTGAAAGTAATTGATAGGAACATCGGAAAATTTTATCTACTTCCCGAATTTAGTTTCTAGTTTGACAGATTTAGACAATGAAAATAAACACAGAAATATATGCATATGTACAAAAAATTTATCAATTTATTAAACGCTTATCTTATCTCGATTCCATTCCAAACGTAAGCAGTAAAAATTAAAATACATAAATAAAAGGAAACGAATAGAATGAAATAATCACACAAATATAAATAAATCCAGAGTATTACGTGCATGTAGCATTTACCAATTTTTTATTAATTTCAATTTATTATTTTAGCAAGTTTAATGGATTTACTGATTATAATGTAACAGATTCTGCCTATGCCAGAGTCTAATTTTTTTAAATAAAAGCAAATTTTCACCAAAGATCATGCGACTTCCTCTTGAAAATATTCGAAATGTTTCCACACGTGAAGTACTGCATCATATCAGTCCCACACCTCGTACCAGAGTTCTCACTTCTCCAGAGGTTCTCCGTAAGTGATCCATTTGGAGTTAAGATCTGGAATGCCGGTCAATTAAATTACGTTTTATTATATTTCAGTTTTATTCATTAAATCATTTATTAAATTATTCATCCATCCATTCAACAAGAGAGTAACTCCACTACTGACGAAGCACATCCCACACGAGTTGTACGTTTTCTGCTCGGCTGGCATCTTGGACTCCCTGATAATCCGTCAGTACGTGGCTCAGGATAAGGAGCCCATCGAACAGATGGTCGTCAACCTGAAGAACTGCCATGAGATGCTGAGTGATCTCGAGCAGTTTGTTAACTACGGGGTTGATGAGGTCTCGATTTTCATTATTTGTTTCATTTATTTATTCCTCTACTTTTTCTAGTGTATTTACTTTTTTTTATTGAAATGAGTGCTGTTAACAATGTTTTATCATTACCGTATTGTATCGTACCTACGTGTTGTATCGTACCTACTTGTACCTAGGAACGCAACGAAATGTCAGTGTTCGTAGCTGAAGTCGAGCAGCAGGTCATAGGGTTTGCCATATTAAGGAAGGAAGAGGTGTTTTTTGGATTTTCAAAATTTATTAAATTAATTTCTATACTAACGCAGTAATTGGGTGGGAATGCATTGTACACGACTTTGTGCCACTCAGAATTTTGCTGGATGCATAGGACCGCCTCATTATTTTCTGCTTATATTATTACCAACTTGTGGTGACGTAGTCAATTTTTGTGATAAATGTTAGTTGCATGGAAAAATTGAAACATTTTCAGAATTTGGAGTACATTTGTTCGCATTACGAGTTGGAAAGCTTCATCTACTACCACCAACACAGGAGGGGAGGTCACGCACAACTCATGCATTTCATACTTAATCCTATTTTCAATCATTACTCAAATTATTTTCTCAGAGTACGTCTCGTTTTTTTATTTATGTTCTTTTTTTTACAATTTCCGGTCTTTAATAATTTTACTTCAAGGTTTGATATAGTTGCACTTTCACTATCTAAAAAATGTAATTCATAAACCACTGTCACAATCTCAGGAGTTAATGCGCCAGGCAAATAAGACCTGCTTCTACTATTATTTCTACAACAACGTTAGTCACTGGTTAATTTTTTTTGACATTTTAAAACATTTCCACCGCTGATTTCGAAATGACACAATCCTCGACAGGGCGAGTCGATGACGTCAATATCGACAGTAATCAAGGACTTGATCCCTATCAAGGCGCGAAGACAGATCCAGTACGACTTCGAACTTCTGAGCAGCAACGCTCCCTCAAAGAAGATCACCTGCGAAAAACAACCATTTGCAATACTGCACGTCAATCGAAAACTCGTGTTGGAGAGAAGAGTTCGTCCTTTATTCTCGTACTTCATTTTCTAATTATTTCATTTTTTTGTTTTTATTATTTGAATACTGTCGTCTTAACTGTGTAATTATTTTACTGATTAATTTTAATCCTTAACCGTTTAATGTTAGTCCATTACATAAAGTTGATAACACTTTTTGATCTGAAAAGCAACACGTAATGACTTCATTGTGTTTCTACTCGTCTAAGACAAAAACTCATATGAAATTTATAAACAATATTATAATTATTACTATTATTAATTAGACTAAATAAATTTGCTCTAGACCACAATAAATGCAAGAATCGTTGTCGTCGGCGCTTCAGATACTGCCATTGCCTTCCTCGAATCTCTCGTTTTCACGTGAACATTTCTTTTTTCCTATTTTAACTTGACTAGTGTCATTTTTGTGTGAACGAAAATCTTTTTACAAACGAAACGCATGCATTGAAAATCAAATTTAGCTAAACTTGTTTGAGACTTAACACAATTGACTTGTTGTCAACTCTTACGCACACGCAGACCTTACTTGCGGTTCAACAACTTGACCATCGTATCACCGAATGGTCTGCCGGGGGAGCGAACCCCGGCCAACTTTAGACTCCTCCTCATGGCTTACAAGTTTGTGGCGATGGTGATGGCTGAAGTAGCTTATTGTGTGCTGAAACTTACTGAACAGTTCAATTGAATGTTATCTGCATTGCATTACAATCTTATTTGAGCCGTGTATTATTGAAAGTTCAATCTTTGATTCTTGGGGATATAATTGAATTGAAACATTTGTTTCTTATGAAAATGAAATGAGTTGCCGAAATAATTTATTTTAAACGATTCATACGTTTACAGTAACTGCTACAATTGGTCATCTTTCTCAAAAATGGGCTTAAAAATCTGGGTGAACGTTGTGTATGGCAAGATGACCGCTATCAACAGGTTGGTCAGCGGAGGCCTACCATTATTATGTTTGCTTTGTTCAGCTCTTTTAATTTCTTTATGTTTATATAATTATTTTCTTTTCCAGACAAAACAAGATGTTGACGGTGAACCACAGGACTTACGTGCCCTACGACTACTTGATTTTATGCACGGGCACACAGTACCTCGTCACATGCCCCATTGAAATGGACCCAGCAGGTGTTGCCAAATCATCAGCTCATATCAACACGCCACCTGGCAGGCAGTTTTTAGGGTTCGTTCGTGTTGTAGATTGCTGTTGTTGTGTTCGCAAACTGTTTTTGTGTTGGTTATGTTTGGAGTTTGTGTTGTTTATGCGTTGTTTATACGTAGTTTATGTTTTGATTTTGTGTTTGGTATATGCTGGGTTTCGTTGCATTTTGAAGGATGTCTCATTTTTGTTTCAACGTCATCATCGTCATTTCTATTTCATTACTGATTTAATTTTGTTGATTTTACCGTGAGTATTGTTGACTTATCATCATTATTCTTAAGACCCTACAGCAATTATTCTTAACAATTTCATCATCGTCGTTGTCATTGTTAGCATCATCGTCATCCACATCATCGCTATAATAGCCCTCATCACCGACATAGTCATCATCACAATCGTAGTTATCATCGTCCTCATCATCATCGTCATCTTCATCATCATCTTCTTCTTCATTATCATCTGTAGACACATGCCTCGTGCCATCTTCACAATCAACGATCCTTCAGACGCCGACAAACTTATATGTTTCCTCAATGAAAACTTCCTCGAGAAAGATGGTTTCTACGATTTTCTTTTTCAATAGTTCTTTTCAAATCAAATTTACTTTTTACTGAATTAGCAACTATGATGACAACTAAATCGTATAAATATATAATTGTGTATGTGCGTTTTGTGTGTGTGTGTTTGTTTGCGATAAATGTATGCGATGTTTATATGTGTGTGTGTGTTGGTGTGTGACGTAATTTTAGATATTGAAAAACGTTGTCCGCTATTTATTTATATATATTTGTGTGTGTGTGTGTGTGTGTGTGTGTAAGATTGCGATATTGATGTGAACTCTTTTATTATCAAAGCCAAGTAAAATCAAAATAATCAAATAAATAGACAAGCAAAATAAAATATACAAATAAATAAATACAGTTAATTGTTAAAAAGATATGGCTAGTCATCGCTGCTCGTCATTCAAAAATGAGTATAGTGATGATAAAGTAGTATAAAAATTACATAATGTTCACGCATTATTTCTATCGCAATATATGGCATATGATGATGAGATTACATTATTAATTAAGCTATATCTAAATTGATCAGTCCATTTAACATTAATAAAAGACAGATTGAATGGATTGTAAAAACCTATGGGTGAAATTTCGAAAGTGTTTATTAAAATATTGAAATGTTTAAAATCGTTTAAAATGTTATCTTTTAAATTGTTTATATATGTATTAAGTTTATATTGTTTAGATTTCATGAAGTTTGTTTCATGGCAAACGGTCAGCTCGAGTACTTCAATGGTATCTTTGCTGAGGACAGCGATGTCAGGTCTCAACGATTTGAATAGATTCGATATTGGCTGTACCATTTCTTTTTCTAAATCTGCAAAAATCTCAATACCCGGCCTTGCGCTTGCCCTGATATTATCGATTATCAATGTGAGAATTTTGTTGTGGCGATTCGTATATCTACTCAATGCTGAGGCTGAGCCACAATTTGACAGGACGTGTTTATTCGTTTGTTTTTCATTACAAAGCGAGCATAACGCGTTGGTTGATTTACCCCATCTAAAAAGGTTAGCGTTTGTGGGTAGCTGTTGGATGAGGTATTTTCTAGTGAATTTATATAAGACCTCAGATAGTTTTATTGTTGACTTGGACCATCGGACAATTTCGGAACCGTTGATGTGCTCTCTTATTGAATTTACAAGGATGCCTTGGCATTGCAGCAGCGAAACATGGTTGAAATACGCTTCGTACTGTTGTTGTTTTAAGGCCTTCATAGCCGGTTTCAATTCGTTGCATTCTGGAATAAGGTTGTCAATATTTCTGTACGCCTTGCAAGATTCACTCCAAAGTGTTCTTATTTCTTCGTTGGAGTTTAGTTTGAAGCACCAGCGGAGTCTCATTCTTAGTAGTTCGGCGTGCTGCTTGAACGCTTTTATGTTGAGACCTCCAATTTTATATGGCAGTGAAATCATTTCAGCGATACAACTGCTGATAGGTAGAGATAACCATTCTCTTACCGTTTCTGTCACGAGACGGTCCAGAGTGTTTTCAATCCAAGTCAGTGATATATTGTAGGCACGGAGTTCAAATGATAATTGAGAAGGAACGAAGCGTCTAAGAATTTCAAGCTTCCATTGAACTGTCGTATCTAGTCTACCAATCTTTTGCAGCATAACTCTGACTTTATTGTACAAATCATCTTTTTCTTTAGTGTTCTTACCTTCAAAGTCGTAAATGACTCCTAAGTACGTAAAGTGATCGTTCATTTTGATCTGGGGAATTGTTGCATCGTCGATTGTTAACTGAGGCAAAAATTGTTCATATTTGCCATCGAGCTTTCGCATCCCAAACGTACAGCATTTATCTATTCTTAACTTCATACCTGTCCATTTACACCAGGCTTGATTAAGATCGATTAGTTTCTGGGCTCCTTCTGAACTGCTTGAGATGATTGCTGAATCGTCAGCAAATTGAAGCCAACCTCTGGATTTTAGTTTGGCTGTAGGTCCCCATATATATCCACATTGTTGAAATTCTTTCGCTTCTAATATTTTCATTAATGGGTTGAAACAAAGGTTAAATAGTAAAGGAGAACCGGGGTCACCCTGTAGAACACCTGTAATAATAATAATAATAATAATATGAATAGTAATAATAATAATATAAATAATAATTATAAAATAATAATTATAAAATAATAATAATTAAAGACCGCTTGGTGGTGCACGGAAACACGTTGGATGCCTACTGTTGCATAAATGGATTGTTATGCGTCGGTCTGAAACCCTCACAAATTGTCTTCGCTATCTCTCCCAATGAAGATGAGGTAGTGTTGGGTGGGATTATTTCTCCATTTAATTTCTTGTCAATCAATTATTTTTATTTTTAAATTATTTATTTGGGTGCTTAATTATGATTGGCCTTGATGCAAGTGTTTAATTTTGTTTTTATGTTGTTTTGTAACCGTATGTGTAAGCAGACAACGTTTTTCAATGTCTGAAAACTTCATCGTCATCATCATAGCATCACACCATGACAACTGACAACTATCGTCATCATTGCCATGACGTCATCGTCATCATCATCACTATGAACATCATCATCTTCATCATCACTATTGTCACCATTTTCATCACTATGAACATCATCATCGTGATCAACGGCATCACCCTAACGACCGCCATCATTAGATCACGTGCTTCAACAATGCGGACATCGATTGCAAAATGATGAGGACGTTGAACTCCATACTTGGACTGACAGTCTGGAGGGATGTCACCATCACAAAGTGGAACACCGGCAGAACCAAACTCAGTCTGAACAGAGTGACCTTCAAAGACGGCAAAGGTCAAAGTTATGATGTCAATTGTAAGGTAGTTATTCATTTATTCGTTCATTGACCTATCTTTTCTTAATCTTTCATATATTTCACCTCTCTTTATACATGTACTTTTGGCGCATTCACTCTCATCGCGTGAATTCGTCTGTCAATCTTTTCATTTCTCATCTATTATTTCTTCCTCGTGTCAGTTTTGAAACAACAGCGGTATTGAAATAATAATATGAAATGAAATTTCCATTCTGTAGAAAGATAAAAATACAAAGAGACATAAAATACAAATACAAAAATATATTTTTTTAATTTAAATAAATAATGAAACTGAAAAGAAAAACAAAGAACACACGTTAATAAAAAAAATCTATAAAAATGTTAAAACACACGTGGATGATCTGTAGGCATTGGTACTGTTCAACTATCGTGGCGTGGATTACAATGCATTCGAGGCCATCAACTGCTCAAGTCTCGTTTTCGATCGCCGTATGGTCATTGATGCCAACTTTAGAACAAACGATCCTTCCATCAGAGCAGCCGGACCGCTGACCAAGTACCAGCGAATGTACTACAGCGAGGACTGGACGCATAGTAACTACAATGCCAAAGAAGTTGGATATCGCGTGAGGGTTTTTTTACATTTTTATTGGCAGACTGGTTTGTTAGTTGACTGGCTGGCTGATCAATTAGCAAATCGTGGTTAGGTAATTTAATAAATTGACGACAGTTCTAACGATTGTAGTATGTTCGAACGATGCAGTAGTACTAATTATTATTTAAAATTCGAAAAATCTAAAAAACAATGTTCAAGTAAAATCATTTATAACTGACTCAAATTATACAAATGACGATCAGTTGGCCTCAACTATGATGCCCATCTTCGATCCGAACCAGAATTTTGAGTCAACGACACCGTATAACGACGCCGTCAAACTCATTCCCGAGTTCACATGGCCCAAAGTTCAAAGCGGGGTCCTGCCGGGTCTGCCTTCCATTTTTTTTAAACATTTCCTTTTGGTAAATTAGTAATTAGTTTTGTTAGCACAAAATCGTAAGCGTTTTTTTATTTGGTCTGCGTTGGTTGTCGTGTAAGTTACAATGACGGAGTGTATAAAATCACTTTGATAATAATAAAATTTTTGTAAGTATAAAAACACACACATACACACACACACACACACGCACGCAACAAAACGCACTTATCCAACAACAGGCATGTACAACTACTTGCACATCCACAAGCCGCAACAACGTCAGCAGCCCATGAAAGTGGAAGTAAAAAGTCCGGACCACGTTAGTCGCCACTCCTCATTCACTTCTCTGGATTTTTAAAAATATTGTTCGTATTAAATTGATTGAGTAATATGGCTGTTGTTAATTAGTTTAAAAAATTCAATAGTAATAAGTTTAAGTTTGGTAATTTTATTTCAATCGTCATTCATCAGGGCTACGAATTACTATCAGGATCAGTGGACGACAAGCAGATTGGGTACTTCAGGTTGCACGTTAACTGCCACAAACTCGTTCAGACCATCACTTGCTTCACGAGAAAGGTACGTTTTCATCGTTTTGTCTACTTAAATGCCTAAAATATTGCACAACAGACCGTTAGCTTGAATAAATAATTTAGGAAATAAAAGCAGACAACCTGATCTGCTTGTATGGACTGCACCATCGCTTCCTGAACAACTTGCTGGGCAGATGGTTCGAAGGACTCATCACTGATCTCTACAGGTCAACTTGTTTTTTTTTTTTTGAAGCTTTTATAATCACTGAATTGTATTTTAAAATAGTGACCGCAACAAAGTTTGATAAATTTTTATAAATATTCATTATTATAAATAATTATAATTGGTTGTGTAAATGAGTGGACAAACAAATGAACGACTGAATGAGCAATTAAATGAACGAATAACTCAACAAACAAATGAAGAACGAAACGATTATATAAACAAAGAAATGAAAAAGATGAATTAACGTAAACATGAATGTACCACAAATAAATATCAATAATTGGACAACAGTTACTTCAGCCAGCCTTGGGCAATGCTGTTATATCACGATCGATTCCCATTACTGCGAGAGGAAGTCAGGGAAGTCATAGTGAATCAATACATAGACGTACGTAGTAGGTGTGCTTGCTGTGTTTCTTTCTCATGTTATGACAATGACGAGCTTCATTTACAAGCTTTTTCTACAGAACGGTCTCAAATAACCGGCCCTTTATCACATCACCGCCCTTTTATTTCACTCATCTACCCACAATTTCAATCAGTTTTGCAAACAGCCACAGACAATTTTGGCTCTTTGAGATTTCAATAGTCTGTTGTATTTCTTTGTATCATCTTTAATTAACCATTCACATGCGACGACTACAATTTTGATCTACGTTTCATATCACATCCTCAACCAATTATGCACAGAAAACTTCACCCAACCAGCATCAGTAACCTTTGTCAACCATTGACAACTTCAATCAACCATTGAATCAATCATCTCAACCATTTTTGCACGATTTCTCAGATCACCGATTCGGGCAAGTCAGAAACTTTGAACGAATTTATCGAGAGAGTAATGGACGACAATTTTCTGGTAAATTACGTTCATTTTTGATTTATAATTTTGCTAATTGTGTCTTTAAAATATAATTCTGTTCGGTGTATTTCCATACCTTCAATCATTTTACTCTTGTCTAACAAATGAATGATTAACAAATGAAAAAGTGGGACATTGCCGATAGGCTCTGTTACGCATCGTTACACTGATTTTTAGCAATATTCAGTTAATCTAAATTAATATATTATTTGTGCGCTATAAAATTTGATACCTACAAATACGAGAAAAATGATTAACGAAATCGAAATCTATTAATCCATTAATCATAGATGATGGAGAAAGATAAAAAGTTGCTTTCGAAGAAATTCCAGGAGTCGGGCCTCGACAAGATGACCAAAGAGAAACTGGCCAAGTTCATAACACACAACCACCCGCAGTTGCCAATGTATATCAGACCGATTAGGGAATGAACGTTGCGCGCCTTCACTCAGCCAGACTTCATATCAAAGTCTTGCACGACTTAACACGTGGATTACTTCTGTACGAACCTATTTCACTATACGATAATCTTGTAATAGCCTCAATTTCATCGAAGAAATTTTTTCATATTTCGTTTTTACTGAACTAACTATTTATATTTTTGTTTAGTTTTGCATTCAAAATGTCTGAAACTTAGAATATTTTATTTGATAAAAGTGATCCATAAAAACAAAAATACAAAAAAAAATCTTAAACGCAAAAAGTTTTGATAAATAAGATCATAAACTTTTCTACTATCTCGCCGCCGTCAAACTCCACCGACTATAGTTCAACTCGAAGCAATTATAGGAGGTTAAGGTAGGTCCTTGAATAACATTGAGACGTATTTAATGTAGATTGATTAACTTAATGGAGCTACTATTGTTGGGCTCGTCATGTTCAAGAACGGCAATCTTATCACACGTCTTGCTGAATATTATCCTGGTTGGACGTTTGAGCTGAATTTCCGGAGAGCAAGTGGAGAGAGAGTGAGATTCTTGACCGTCTGGTGAGTAGATGATTATCTGGTCACGAATGTAATCACAAATGAGAATGTTACCGTGCCCATCCACGGAGAACCCGTTAACATTGTGTCTGTCGGCCTGCCAGCATGCTGACCCCGACGGCAATGATGGTTTTGAACAGACAGCGTTCAGTGAAGAAGGTCTCAGGACGAATGAAGGTGACGAAGGAGTCGGCGATGAAGGAGGTGGTGACGTAGGAGAAAGATGCCTCACCGGCGACTGTTGATGGGAGGTTGCTGCTCTCAACGTCAACTTTATCTTCTTTATTAAATATCCATTTTCACTAAAAACCTACAAATGTTATGGGGATAATATTCATAAGACTTTTGAAACAATTTGAACATACAAGTATCTAAAACTTATTCGCGTCATTATGTCTTCGATAAACAGACACATAAAGAAGACAGTGAGTTAATAAAAAGTTAATTTTATAAAGTAGTTACTACTAAATCAGGAATATGAAATGGCATCAGGATAAACATTTTTTAAATGGAATTCATCATAATTAAAAGTTTTTATAGCTGGAATCCAATAAATAATGAAATTAAACGTCATGAAGACATCAAACACTCTACCTTAGGAGAACTATATTATTAAGAAACCAAGTTAATGAGAAAAAATAGATGAATGAAAAAGTTGAAACTAGCAAAAATAGAATAAGAAAATGAAGAGACTAACGAAAATGCTTGACTTGGCGACATCTAGGATATAGACCTCTTCGTTATTCTTCACGTAGATGAACGACGGCATTTCGTAATCCTCAGATGGGTCTCTGTACGTCATCAAAAAGAGTCCAGTACTTGCATCATGCCGGCTGACCTGCTTCTTAACTGGGTCAGCTACGATGATGTCATCGGTTGAAATCATAGCCAGGTCGGAAGGAAACTCAAACATGTTCGGCTGCAAGTTAATGAACAAATTAATCTAATTAACGGTAAGAATAAAATGCAATAATAATTAACATATGAAAAAATTTAGCTTATAGATTTCCTGTAGCAATCCATAAAAAGCTAACACGCCAGGAATGGTCTTCCCAGTTAAGGTGGGTGTTGTAGTATCTGATAGACTTCAACTTTGCATCAGCCACGTAGACCAAGCCATTGGGTGCCACTGAGATAGCAAGGGGTGCCACAGTACCCCACCCAATGATACGAACACTCAAACCCGATGAATTGAAAACATGCAAGCGTTGTGATTCTCCAACAATCAAGTACCAGTTTGATTGATGAGATGTTCCCATGCTCTGGTTCAACAAGGATGATGATGATGAGGAAGATGAAGGAGAGGTTGCGCCGCTACCTGATGCAGAAGTCGCAGCTGCTTGCGAACTGGCAGCAGGAAGCAATGATGCGTTCAGGAAGTTGATTGAGAGCTGTGGGGGCGAATGAAATGCTGGTCTCGCATCACCCACTTGCTGATAATTATCTGTCATTACGAAGTTCTACAAATAATCATATAAACTCATTTTGAATTAAAACAAAGTAAATATATAGAATTTTATAAAGAAACTAGTTTTAAATGAAGTAAACAAAATTTTTGAATGTAGTTATTTTAAAATCACTAAAACCATTGTTAAGTGTTCCCATCTCATAAAATGCCAGACAGCAGGAAGCAACCAGATTGCCAAGCAGACTGCCAATGCTACTTATGTTCATGGTCAGTGTCAGGTTCGAGTACAAACGGAGGATGGAAGATGGACAGACATTTGTAGCCCCTGCGTTGTTGTTGTTGGAGTGAATGGTGATGCTGCCACTACTGTTTGGAGAGACGGAATCGATGATGATGTTGCTGGAACCCAAAGTAAGTTTCTCACCTGAGTTGCTATGAAGATTAAATTGTTTTGATTTTGAGTCCGTTTTATACCCCTTTATTTAATTTATTACAACAATTTTAATTTGCTGAAAACTTTTCCAAACAACACGCTTATGCGTATATATAATGAAAAACAGGACAAATAATTATAAAGAATATAAATTCATGTACTTCAATCAATGAAAACCACATTGAAAAGAATGGAACAACATTTTACAACTGCGTAAAATCGCCTTTAACCAATTCATGATACCTGATAGAATGATGTGAGCCAACCAAGACTACATCTGATGAAAAAGTAGTAGCAGCTGGTGATGAAGAAACAATTTCAGATTCTGTAGAAGAGTGCACATCAGCATCAGGCTCATTGTTGTCTGCATTGTTGTTGGTATTGTTGTTGCTGATACTGCTATTGCTTTTCATGTTGTCAAAATTGTTGTCATTGATATTGTTGTTAATGGTACAGATGTCACTGATTTTGTTGTTTAGGATATTGGTACTGTCAGCAGAAGTAGCAGAAAGATCAACATTAACAGTAGCAGTTGCAGCTAGTTGTGTTGAAGCAGCAACGTCACCGGCTCCAACTGACATCATATCTGATGATTTCATTCTTCCATAACTTTTAGTGCTGTCCTTTTTGTGGCCAAACTTATCAATAGCATTCAAAATGAGTTTCACTCTCTTATGTCCACTAGAAACATCATTGCTTGAGCTTTGCCTGGCTTGGGGTGTGAAACTCTCCAGATCTAAATCAACCACACTGTGAACATTGCACTCTGAAAGTGTTCCAATCTGCAAGAGGCTCTCGTTCAGCTGGTCTGGCAGGAAACAGATAGTTTTATTCATGGCTCTGAGGCGACCAGATGACGGAGGTGATGAAGAGAGAGAGGAGAAGCAGGATGCTTTAACGATAGTATCAAGAGAAAAGTTCTGAACTACACTGTGAAACTTTGACAAATTTTGAAATGCAAACAAGCATTTGAGTTTATTTTTATCAAGAAGAGTTGCGTTTAGGTCCTCGCACAACAGATCCATCTGTGAGAAATCACAATCACAAAAATATTAGCTATTTCACAAGCATTAAGAAATTAATAATTTAACAAACACTAATAATTAAAAATAAAAACCCTTGTTTGGTTGAACTTCAAATCAGCAATCACATCCAATCCAACTTCTTTGAAGATGTTATCAAATTTATTTTGACACTCTGTCAGAAGTTTTTTTTCTCTTTTCCGTATCATTTCAATTAAATCATTTGTTTTTGATTTAATACGTAATTGAGTACAAAACAAAGACTCCTGATATGTTTGCCTCAAAGTTTCTAACTTTTTAATGTGGGATTTGATTTCCTGGCTTTTTTTTGAAGCCATTTGCATAGTTTCTGTGAGTACTTTTTCACATTTTGAAAGTAAAACTTCATCCCAGTGTTCCAGATTGTGAGTAGAATCGTGTTCAAGGACACAAACAGTGCACATGAGAAAAAGACAATTTTTACAGAAGAATTCAATCACATTATCATAATGCTGCTTACAGAAAATTGAAGAATCCCGTAAATCAAATGAGATGTGTGAAGAAAACATTGGGTTACTATTATGCTTGACTGAACATTCATTACAAAAAGAAAGTTTACACTTTTGGCACCTACTTAGTGCATTTGGAACTTTTTCAGTGCAACTCTCTTTCATCTTACACAAATCACACAACCTAACAACGAGTTGATCATTTATTACTTTGGAGGCCTGCCGTTCGGCATCCACTAAATCACTAATTTGAACGATGACATGATCAACTGGCAGATACTTTATATCTCGACTGTGGGCAAATCGAACGCTTCTCTTACAAAGAGCGCATTCCAACTCACAGGAAAAGTTGTGAAGTTTCAAACACTTGCCAATGCATTCCAGGCAGAAGGTATGCATGCATGGCAGCGTCTTGGGTTGTTTGAAACGTTCCAAACATATGGAACATGTAATTAAATCGCTCAATGTTCGACTTTTAGGAGGCATTATCACGCGTTAGATTACTTATCAATTGCTTGTCAACAGTTAAATTTAAAATTGTTTAAAAGTGGTGAAAATGGCCAGTCAGCTGTTCTATTCTATTGTTTTTGTTTTTTGTGGAAAGAAAAGATTTATTCATGCACCCATTTAGCGGATTCTTTAAGTTGGAGCTTATAATTGAATTTGAACTCATTAATTAATTTTAAAAATGTTAAAATTTTTTTAACGAGAAATATTAAAAGGGTATTTTTATTTAAAATATTTTCTCCGGACGAACTCGTTTAAAAGGCCAGAAAAAATAAATAAATAAAGATGAGAACCAGTGTTGTGCCCATGGATATATATTATTCATGGTTGTGCAATTGTGCATACAGAAGTGCTTGTATGCTTTCTGTTTTTATTTCTACGTAATTTTTAGTGTTATATTAGAGGTTAACACATACACAGACAAACACACGTAAAAGCACACACACATAAAAGCACACACATGCACACACACACACACACAGGGAAAGAACTGGGTTACGAATTCAAATTCTGCAGAAGAGTCAGCAGGAACTTGCGGATCCGTTATAAAACTGTTAACAAACCTACGGAATGTATTATACATGATAAAGATTGATAACACCTGTACAAAAAACTCTTAATTTTTTAATATATAGTCCAACGGATCATTTAAAACAGTGCTAAGAAGTTGGAAAATCTGCCAAGAAACGCATAAATGAAATTAAGGAATAGGCTAGAATAGGAAAGAATGTTTCAATGAAAATTGCCAAAAATGGAAATGGATTTCAAAAATAGACAAGAAAGGTGAACGATCTTCAATAGATTGGCGTGGACCATTGATTGGTTGGTTGATTGATTTGTTAATGATTAAAAGATAACACTTAATACAAATTTTTTTAAGTGTACGATAAACATTTTTCACCAACTAAATATCTCAAATTATTACTATTTTATGAGAAAAATACTGAAAAATCACAATTAGAGAGTCATCAAATACATAGAAGTATCAAATATTTGTTAATAAACATAGATCAACGTTACACCGCCACATGATATGAAACAGTTTTGTTTCATATACAGAGACTTCTACATCTGGAGAACGTCATCAACCTTTTCAGACAGTTGTTGATGCAGTTTCCAGGTCCTCTCTTTGAGTTACTATAAACGAGAGGAATAACAATTGGCCTCACTTTAGATCTCTTCTCAGCAGTTATTTCTTCACCGTCCTCTGTGTCGTCGTTATCGTCGTAGTCGGTATATTCACCTGGAACTTTTCTTATTCCAAAATGGTGGAAGTACCTGACCGGCATTCGTACTTCATCGTGGTTGAACTCTTTGTATTTGTTGTCTGGAAGAGTGCCGAGTGGTTCGCTGTACGGATGCTCACGTTGCTGAGCACCATAGTGTTCGTGTTTGTCCATGTAGTTCAAATAGCCGTCGATCGATGTCTTGCGAGCTCCTTGGCCGTTGTAATTTTCTTTTTTTAAGATATTTTAGTTAATTGATTTAATTTTATATACAAAATTTTATTAAAATAAAAAATAGAAAGTAAATTATTAACCAGCCCAAGAGTTGTAGGTCTGAACGGTGTAGAGGGCCCACGATACGATGAACATTAAGGATAATTTTGCCATACCTACTGACGGTCGTAAAATGAACACAAAAAAGTAATTTTATTTATTCAAGTTATGAAACTATTTGTAGTTTTAATCTGGATAATATGTGAAAGATGTACGTAAAACTCAATTAAACTTGTTTAATTCTTATTAAATTTATAAGTATAGACTTCAAATTTAGTGTCCTATAAAGCTGATTGCCGTATAAAATTTCTAATTTACTATAATTTCAATAGCTTAAATTCCTGTGGTATTTTATAAAAAATAATTAACTATCTATCTAATATTGCAACATTCAATTTAACAGTTCATAGTTTTATATAATTCTTCAACAGTTCACCTCCAAGCCAAGAGCAACAATAGTAGAAATGTAAGAGCGGAAGCGAAAATCGTTTCCTTTTATACAAAGCGAAGCGAGTTGATGACGTATCATCTGACGTCAGAGAAGAGGAAATTCTGTCCACGTGACTCGCATAACTCGCCTTCCGTTAAACATTACATTGGTCACTTTAAATTGACGACAGCAAAATAAATAAAATTGATGAGCATTTTGGAGTTGGCATTAGTTGCTTGTGCTGAAGGCGTTGTTTAACGTGCATGTGCCACTTGAATTAAGTTTTCTTTTCACTTTGAAAAGTATTTCATGAAAATTATCGAGTCGTTTAAAATTAAAAATGAGCTCCTTCCTAAATATTTCAATGATTGAATGAATGCTTATGAAATGTTTGCACATGCAACGTGTGCACGAGCGTATTAAATATGCATGAATAAATGTTGCACTTAGATGATGATGAGATGATGGGCGTAGCTACCAGGATATGACATCATTGCCTCCTCCAATGAAATAAATGGTAGATGAAGATACTGTAGTTAACTTGTGAGTCTGTTTGTGTTAGCATGTTTGCGAGTGCTTGCTTGCGTTTGTCTGTGTGTGTAATTTTGTGCGCGTGTTTAAAAGAGCTTAATTGTTATACTGCACTGAAAATTTAATGCCGATTGAAAAAAAATATTTTTGTAAGTTTATAACGCAGCAGTTATTTGTCACGTCTCCCCTTCAAGTTTTCGTTTCGACAGACGACAACCAGCGAACACTTCTCACGTAAGCTTATTAGTAACACTAACTAAACCAAAATGGGAAGTTTTATAACGTTATTACATTACTATATTTTGTAGAATAATTATTGAGGAAAAATTTTTTAAATTCAAAAACCCTGACAAAGCTGACAAACAAACCGATAAGGAGATTAGTCATTACGTTAAGTAGAAATTTTATTTTAAGACCGACCTTTTGTTTGCGGGACGATTTAGTAAATTGGTCATGAATTTGACTGCAAGTCATAAGAATAGTACGTGCCATAGTGAAATACTGAGGTATTAACTGCCTCGCTAGATATAATGTTCATTGCTTCCTTGAAAAATAGAGAAATTGAAAAGTTTCTCTCACAATATTTACTCAGAGACTAAATAAAAACCGTTTCTATTTCCTAAATTAAAAAAAGAACAAACTACTGCATGGTTTGAACTGAATACATACATGAAAACAGCTATACAGTTTGATGTGCAAGTAAATAGCTTAAAATTTATGAAGATCTAAGTCTATTTACTATTCGATATTCAGTCTATAGTTATTTCATTACTTATTTTTTAGCAAATTTTTTTCAAATCATTCGTATTTTCTTGGTATAATTGATAACAAAATAGACTGTGACGTGCGATTAACAAGAATTTATTCAAAAATTGACAGAAAAGCTTTCATCGTAAAATTAACAACAACAAAAAAGTACGAACTAAAGAACAAAATAAAATTAGTGCATCTCAAAATATTTAGAAAAACTCAGTAAGTAACATTGAGGAAACCAAGGTATAACTGATTAAATGATTAATAAGTAAAGATGACATAATATCGTAAAAAATATATGAAGAAAAGTCATTCTGAAAACATTAACTAAACAAAAACAATATATGTTATTAATATATAACTCAATTTGATGCTATAATTAATGTATAAATGAAGATGATACAACATAGAAAGAAAAATTAACATTCCGAAAACACGAAATAAACAAAAATTCAATTCTAAAATTTTTGATTTAAATTAATAAACTAAAAACAAAAAGATAATATTAGTTTCTATAGTTTAAAATAAATATATTAAAACCGATAGGGCTCAATAAAGCACTTTTGATGGTTCAGAATTTAAACCAAATAAAAAAAATAAATTGAAAAGAGAAGTAGTGAAGAGATATAAGACAATATAAATATACATTGATGCTAATTCTTGACCTCGTAACTATTTATGTACATGTATATGTATGTAAGTGTGAGCGTGTGTGCACATATGTGAATAATTTTAGCCTTTTTTTATTATAAGCGTGTAATTAATTATTAACATCAAAGATGTGAGGCAACAAATTTGCATTGGAATTTCCACCAAGAATAAAATTGTGAACTCTGATAGGGATAGTGTGGCATTGCGGAGGAGTTTGGATGATTTGAATGAGTGGTGTGTGCAGAATGATGTGAAATTGAATAAAGAAAAATGTGTTGTGATGAAGTTTGGTTGTTTTGTATCAGATAATAATTATGATTATAAAATAAAGTCTTTTTATAATAATAATAATAATAATAATAATAATAATAATAATAATAATAATAATAATAATAATAATAATAATAATGGGAACTCATTTATTTTTTTTCCAAATAAGGGCGAAATAAATATTCAATGAAATAAAGTAAAATAAAATAAAATAAATGAATCAGTCTTAATATAGTTATACATTTGAATGTCTGTCACAATAGATAGCGTATGATGATGATATTACTGAATTAGTTAAATTGTAACATAATTGTTTAGTCCAAATAAAATTTACAAGGAATAATTTGAAATGAATAAAAAAAAGCCTAGTAGAGAGATTTCAAATGTATTAATAATTGTTTTTAGTCCCTTCTTATTGTTTTATAATAATAATAATAATAATAATAATAATAATAATAATAATATAAGATAATATTTCTCAAATGTAAGAAATGTGTTCATGGTGTGATTAATAGGACGGACGCAAGGACGGGGTTGAGTGGTGGTATTGAAAGAGTGGAAAGCTTTGTTTACTTAGGGGATAAGCTGAATGCGGATGGAGGATGTTTGAGCGCAGTTACGGCTAGAGTTCGTGTGGGATGGATGAAATTTAGGGAACTGGGTGGGGTATTGTGTGGAAAGAAATGGCCAGTGAAGATGAAAGGGAGGGTATATAAAGCATGTGTGAGAGCAGCGATGGTATATGGTGGTGAAACTTGGGTGTTGAGGAGAGAGGAGGAAAGTGTACTGCAGAGGGCTGAAAGAGCTATGGTGAGGATGATGTGTGGGGTTAAAGTGAAGGATAGGAGGAGTAGTACAGAGCTGATGTCAATGATGAGACTGAATGAGGACATTGTGACATTGATAAAGAGATCGAGATTGCGGTGGTATGGACATGTGCTGCGAAGGGATGGAAGGGTCGGGATTAGGCGAGCGTTGGAGTTCGAGGTTGAAGGAGTGGTAGGAAGGGGTCGTCCACGATTGGGATGGAGAGAGCAGGTGGAGAAGGACAGGGTGAAAGCGGGGTTGCGTGATACTGAGGCGAGTGGCAGATGTGGCTGGCGTCGAGGGGTATTTCGGTTTCATCATAGGTAGCCAAACGGCAACCCCCGATCTCGGGGAAAATGCCGTCTAAACGTGTGTTGTTGTTGTTGTAATAATAATAATATAAGACATACTCCTTGTGATGTGCGTACGTTCAATCGAGTAGATAAATTAAATTTGAATCATTTAACATTGATGACGTGCGTTGATTAGATGGGTGCGTGCCGACATCGTACAGATGGAAAAATGGATATCGCAGTTCCGTTCAGAGATTATTTCGTCCCTCAAGTTAAGCTACTTCATTGACTGTACTGCAGACTAAATTGTAAATAGGTGAATAAATGAATAATAATAACATCAGATTATGTGTATAATGTGTATAATTCCTAATATATCACAAAAAAATTAAAGAAATGAACAATTTTGATGATTTCAGATTTTCTTAAGAAAACCCAGGCCCCAAGATTCTGGTATGTCGAGCTGTTCAAGGCACACATTAGAAGCTTTGAATTCAAAGTTAACAGTGTAGAAATATTTTGTATCCATCATCAACGATTGTTGTTGCTGTTGTTGTTGGGCATCGAATTGTTGACCATCCAGCTGCTGCTGCTGCTGTGAGTTCATTTTTTCCTGCACCTTCCTGATGAAACTCATGGGAACTCTCTCCTCGAACTCGTTAACCGGTGTGTACAGATTCAAGATTTTGATAATCTGGAGGGAGATATTATCGTCTTGGTACTATCATTGATAAATCATTGAAGATCGAATTCAAAATAAAATTTAACTTAACGGAAACCACAAACACGTCAAATTAGAAACCAACTGTAAGAAATGAAAAAAAAATGGAAAATTTCAATTTGAACCAGCCTGACTTAGCCTTATTATTAATAGAATAAATAAGAAAAAAATGTTGGCGAACTTGTGGCATGGTGAGTTTGGAGCAAACGTCACAAATGCTGTCGACATCGGCCTCTGTCTTGCGGGCCTGCAGAAGTTGAGTGGCCTGGACGAGGGGCTCCAAACTGTCCGTCACCCCGCCATCTTGAAGTTTGTTGTCGCGTACCCACTGCTCCAACTGGCTGACATTGTACCTGCGTATGCAGTTGCATGCAGAGGTGATGAAGTTTTAGGAATGTGCATTCTACTCATCTTAACAAATTACAACAAGCGCTTGTTAAGAACTCTGCGTGTAAATATTTTACATGTGCCAAGATTCACATCGGATACGTATTTAAAATGAAATGGAATTAACCAATTAGTAAATTTACATAGATTAATTAACATTTAAGTTACCTGTCTTCGCTAACAACAACAGATAACCAAATAAAGAACAGGTTAAGCATAAATGAATAAACGAGCAACAAAATAGAAGTCGTCGCCGGGTAGCATCGATGAATGAATCTACCATACCTTATTTGCACGGCTTTCATCCAATGACACAAGTCTTTTCTCAGTAGCAGAGTATTCAAGGCAGTAGAACAGATGAAATAAAACACCTTTTGAAAACACAATGGTTAGGTGCTTCAAACGCAAATTAATTAAAACCTCCATGATCATTTAAGTTCTTTTCAATATGAATGTCGTTAATGAAAGTGGTAAATTGTTGTCCTGAAATTGTTAAAAATTAAAACCGCGTTCAACAGAAAGAAGAACATGTGAAAAGAAACAACACACACCTGTCTGAAGAGTTGTCTGATGACGTCACTGTCGGCATTGTGAGCGCACAAATTCTGCATTACGTCATTCATCTGCAATCATCAATCATTTATATTTGATAAATTAATTCCACTATGAAGTATAAATATTTTAAACTGGTTATTATGTGAATTTTAAGAATATAAAAAAAATTCAACAAACAATTTTGATGATGTCATCAGGGTTGTAGGTCTTGACTTCATCCACGCCATCTATCGGATGTGACGATACCTGTCGGATACTTGTCGGTTTTCCGGTCGAACACCCCGAAATCGATTCGTTCTCAAGGATCGCCGAAACTATTCGTTTGAATGCGTTGGTGATAGTAGGTCTAAGTAACATTCTATGAAACTTTTATAAAATTCACCATAAATAAAATACGGTAGATAATAATTATATAATTTTACAAAACACGCCTTACAGGTAGACAACACTGAACAAGTTAAATACACCGATAATACAAAATATTTTGATATAAACGATGTTTTTCATTATAGATTACAACAGCAGTAGCAACAAACAAACAACCGACCAATCATGTTCTGAATCTTCGATTCAACGTATTTGACAGCCACGTGGTAGACCCAGACGACCAGGTCATTCAGTATCTGACGGTACTCCGATAGATCGAAGTTCTTCAAACAATGTTCATTCTGCTTGGCTGTGTTCTCCACCTGGAACACCTGATAGGACGTAACATGAACTAACTTTAATCTATTCTACACACATAAATTTATTCGTTAATTTAAAGAATGCTGTCTGCAGTAAAAAATGGGAGTTTTTTGAATTTTATTAATTAAACTAAACTAATTAATTAATCAATTAATTAATTATTTATTAAATAAATACTAATTAATTTCTTTCCACAACATATAAAAAAAGGATGAAAATACTTTGCTTCTCGCGTTGATTATAAAAGGAACAAACACAATTAGTTAAGTTGCAAAAAAAACAGAAACATTTTTGTTAAGGTAGGTACAGGTGTTGGTTAGAATAGACACCGATGTATACATAATTAAATCTAAGAGGCAACCTTTTCGCCACTGTACTGCTTGAGACAGTTCAGGAGACTCAACGAGTTTACTAGCCAGGCTGTCACTCTACCAAGGTCGTTGGGTGATTTCTGAATAATGGTGAAGGTCACGAGGTCATTTTGGTTAATAAAATAAAATAACAAATATACTATTTTATACTAAATAATATATAATATATATATATATACTAATATACTATATTATAAATATAAATATATAAAAATAATAAAAATAAAGAGAAGAAAAGGAGTGAAAAAAGCAAGATCCTGCGAGCGAACCTTGACAATTCTTTTGATGTTTGTGATACTGTTGGTCAGCAGTCCTCGAACTTTGTCATCGTCATTCATGTAATCAGTGTGTCTGATGCACATGAAGAGGATGAACGAGGGTAGGTGTGGCCTCTCCTTCAACATTGATTCAGGCTTCAAGTCTGGTTTTCAAGAAAATAATTCTAATTTTGAGTTTTTTTTTTTATAAATGAAGTGATTATCTAGTAATCAGTCGTCACGATTTTAATAATTTTCAATCAACTTTAATATCATCTTTATTCCTATCGTCACAACCCTCTCAAACGACCTTCCCCTTACCTAGAATCAAATTCCTTATAAGATAATTCTCATCCTCCTTTTTGTACTCCAACATTGCGGTCCAATGACGCTCCTGATGATACTTCACCAAAGGCATGTTTGCTTCTTGGGCCAGTTCTTGCTCTAACTCCATGTTGGCCGCCATCACTGTTTTGTATAATGTCATCACAGTTATTGTGTTATCGTGTCATGTTTTGTATCTTTAAATCACGTATCAGTCACACGTTGTATGTGATTGGTAGAGATCTTTTGGCATTCGAACACAGCTACCGCAACATCGGCAGCAGGCTCCTTAACCATCGCAGCACTAATCGGCATTGAATCACTATTAAATTACAGTTCAAATGGTGATAACCGTCTGGTTCTTTCAATCGTTTTGTGTAGATTTTGACAGCTTTCTTCAACTTTTTAATCGAATCATGGAGACTGTCGATCTGATTTTGCAGTGACTGAAATGGGAATTTTTTCTTTTTTGAATTTTTAATTTATTTAGTATTTAATTAAATTAAAAGAATTAAAAACTTTTAAATAAAATTTTAAATGATGTCATATCCATCATCATCACCGTATTTATAACGTAATGATCGTTGTTAGCTAGTATGACATCCTTCTATCACCATCATTACCATCATCATGAGTATTCACCAACAAATACAAACCAAATTTTCGGTGGTTACTCTGGTGACCTCTGACAGTACAGTGGCCTCGAGTTTGGCGTCAACCGCAAGATCTATGTTCTAGATTTCAAAATTAATAATAACAATAATAATAAAAAGGTCAATCAATAAATCAATCAGTCAGTCAGCCAACCAGCCAGGCAGGCAGGCAGGCAGGCAGGCAGGCAGTCAGTCAGTCAGTCAGTCAGTCAGTCAGTCAGTCAGTCAGTCAGTCAGTCAGTCAGTCAGTCAGTCAGTCAGTCAGTCAGTCACTCAATCATTCAACCAATAAATCAATCAGTTTCTGAAGCACCATTTCCGCAATGTTCAACAGCGCTCCTTAATGAATTTTTCAACAGTTGAGTCTTGAAATCCGCTCTGAACTTCGTAACTGATGGAGAAGTAGTTAGAGAAGGAGGTAGAGAGTTCCAAAGAAAAGGGTCAGAAAAAGCAAATGCAGATTTAGCAAAAAAGTGTTTAACACGAGTTAAGAAATAGTGAGAACAAAAAGACGACCGTAAACCGGGATGTTTAGGTCGAATTAAAATATCTGATACATCTGATGAGTATTTAAGAAATAATTTAGATTGAGACTTATACATCAATGTGCAAATTAAAAAAGTTATTTTATATGCTATAGGTAGCCAGTGCAAAAGAACAAGATATGGAGGTATATGAGAAAAGAAAGGGGCACGAGCAACAAGACAAGCAGCAGAGTTAAAAGCTTTACTTAAAGGATAGAGTGTAGAATCAGGAAGACCAGAGTAGAGCGAGTTACAATAATCAATCTTAGATAAAACTAAAAAAGCACCAAAAAGGAGATAAATAGGATTGTCAAGAAAAGGCAAAAGTTTTTTTATTTTACGTAGATGAAAGTAAGAACTTCTAGCAACACTATTAATCTGATAAGAAAGAGACATGCTAGAATCAAAGATAAAGCCCAGACTAAGAAACTTATGAGAAACATCAAGAGTTTTATAATCAGGCAAGATAATAGAAGGAAAAGTAATAGAGTCGACACAAAATGACATCCTCACCACAAAATGACATCATCACCACAAAAAGAAATCATCAAGATGTAATCACCTCGTCAATCAGTTTCCTCTGTTTCTCGATATCTTTATTAAGTTGACCTATTTGGTTGAGGAAATCCTGATCTCGAAGCATGGAAATTTCCTGCAATCTTTGCAACTCCGTTTCCAGCAGTCTATAAGATCACGGGCATGTATTCATTTTATTATTAATAATATCTTATTATTATTATATTATTGTTATATTATTGTATTATTATTATTTTATTCATTATTCATTTTATTAAAAATTTTTAAGGAAAAAAACTGTATCTAATTCTCCATTCTTATTCTCTCATTTCACAATTTATGCTGCAATTTATTTAATTATTTGTTCATATAATTTAACAATAATTTATAATACGTATAATATATTGGCTAATTTTAATTATATGAAGAAAATTTTTTAGTTAAAACATGACACGTAGTCGATGTCGTTAGACAATAAACGTTAAAAACCATTTTGCGTTTGCGCCAACTGTACAAATTAACAGCAATAATAATATAAATAATAATAATATAAAAAATAATAATATAAATAATAACATTAATAAAAATAAAGATAACGTTGATAATGTTCAATTGATACAAACTAGCATAAACTTTAAAATTCAATCACAAAAACGAGAACGCACTGATTAAGTTTCTTCTGCGATTCGTAAGCCATGTTCAGTTCGCCGTCCTCATTCAAGATAATTTCGTCGTTCGATGGTTTCGCTGTTAAAGATGATGATGATGATGGTGATGAGGAGGGCATGGAGGGAGAGGAAGTTGTTGGAGTTGCTAGTTTGTTGCTGTGCATTTGTTGCTCCTGCGACTTGAAGAGCAATGTTTTCAGCCTGGCTACTTCGTTGTGTTTGTGCTTCAACTCCTCCTTCAACGCTTCAAAATGATCTGGTGACAACATTTTAAATCATCTTCGGTTAAAAACTAACTGTAATATTGTTTTTAATTTTATCATTCTAATCTTTTTTCTTAAAAAGATGTCAAATGACAACTAAACTACTACAATTGTTAGCACAGCACCACCAACAACAGCAGCAACAAACCGAAGAGTTGTCTCGTCTTGCCGCCTTTCACGTCATAGTTGGATGCACTTTCTGTGAGCACTTTTTGCAGACGAGACAACTGGTTACGGATGCTCGCGTTCTCTATCTCAAGTTCCTGTAGCTGCAATTTCAAAATAAAAAAATTATAATCTTCATTTGATTATATTGATATATATTTAGTTTAATAAATTGATTGATTAATTAACAGAAATTACTTAACACAAATAGCTTTGATTTAAAAAGTCGTAAAACCATATATTCTTTGTTTATTTGATTTAATTTTTCAAGAATAATAAAATAAATTATCCTAATTCCTTAAAAGCTTCGTAGATGGTGCTTAGAGGCGCGTTGCCGTAAGCAAAAATAGCGTCTTGATGTGGGAAATCCCGTCTATTTAAATCATCCCGGTATTTCCTGTTCATAATTTCCAGCTCTTTTACTTTCCTTTGAAGTTTCATAACCAATGGAACTTCATTCTTGTCTATCGTCATTGACTGTTGAAGATTTTGTTTGGTGAATTTTTAAAAATGAAAAAAAGTGAGTGAGTTTATTTTTTAAGATCAGTAAAAACGATAAAACTAACATTTTCAGAGACAGGCGACAGATCATTTTCGTTATCTAAATGTCTATCTTTCTTCTTGGCGCAACCTATCCCAGAGTCCTGCGTTCGTGATTGCATTTGAAGCAGCATAAGAGTTCATGGATCGTCATTCATTATTTTAACACACAACACTTAACATTATCACTGAACTACCATAATGACAATCAGGATTTTTCAATAGTGTAGTTGCTTCTTTTCCGTATAGCTAATATTGATTTGACAAAAATTGCTAAATAGACATGGTTCGAACGCTGGCTACGCAAAACTCAAAGACTACGGTGTGTCTCGCTGCTTGTTCGTACATATAAAACTGTGCATGCACTTGTACGTTAATTACTTTGCAAAAGAGTAAAGTCAATTTTAACCGAATCAGTACGAAACGATACAGAGGACGCCCTGCGTTGATGAGGGCTTATATTAAACAACGATGCAAATTAATCAACACTTTCATTCACAATGTCGTCCTACAAGTAGAGCGCAGAACAACAAACCGCTTCGTTCTTGTCGCCACCGCTACCCTCAGACTCGAGACTGAAGTCGCTGAGGTTGGAAGGTGTTCTCCTGTGTCTCTTGGACCTCGGTGTACCCACGTACAGCGTGCTGTCTGACTGCAGGTTGTCCAACCTCTGCTGTACTCTTCACGCGTTCAAATAATTTTTAAGGTTGATGAATGCGATAAAAATAGGAAGAAAATGGTTGTAAACATATGAACAAATTAGATAATCTTATTAACATTGTTCCCATTATTGCATCTCAGTATAAAAGAATATGTTAGATCAATTTTTTAATATTTTTTAAAATAATGTATAAATAATGTTGATAAATTAGAGAGAACATTAGATGGAAATAGTTGCGGTGTGTTAACCTGGTGTGTTCCTTGATGAGGCGTTGGTGGTTGGTTCGTTCCATCTCTATCTCGTGCCTCAGCATCATGTTCGCCTCTTCGATCCTTCGCCTCGTCACATCTGCCGTTTTGTAGTTCATTCAAATCTTATAACAGGCGCATTAAATCATGAAGAACTTATTATTAAAAATTTGTTCTAAATGGTTCCATAAACGTAAACTATCCAGCGATTATTCCTACCTAATCAATCAATCGATCTATCTATCTATCAAAAAAATTATTCAATCAGTCAGTTATTTATTCAACAAAAAATCAATCAACAAATCAATCAATCAATCGACAAATCAATCAATCAACAAATCAATCAATCAAAAATCAATCACCCAACAAATCAATCAACCAGCAAACACAATCAGCCACCTTCTTGATTTTCCACGTGAGCCTTCAACTCCTGCGTGATTGTTTCTATCTGATTCTTTAACAGTTCTCGCTCGTTGTTCAAGTGGTTAATGATCTGATGAAGATGACGACAACGATGATGATGATGAATGATGATGATGACAATAACCACAACAATGATAATGATGACGACAGTGATGAGTAAAATAGTAATGACGAATGCAACTATGATAACAGACATGTCTGAAGCCAAAGGCGACACTCACTCCATCTTTTTCTCTCCTCATCCCCTCCTTTTCATGGAGCAATCTTTCCTTTTCTTTTTTCTCGGCTTCCAGTTCTTCAGTCAGCGCATCGATCCTTAGTTCCAAGACGCCCACGTGATCAATCATGGCAGTTGATGTTTTTCTGGCGTCACGAAGTTTGCTAACCTCTGACCTCAAGTTTTCTGTTGTTTGCTTTTCCTCTTTCAGCAAATTAATCTCCTTCGCCTGTTTTTCAACATAATTAGTTAGGATTGTGTGGCAAACTTAACAAGCGAACGATAGAGATGTCAAATGATGCAACAAATTAAACCTTCTCGTCGAGTTTTTGTTGAAGTTCGATGATTTTGTTTTCAAGTCCTTTCGTTTTGATGTGTTCAGTTGATTTTGCTTCAATCTGATGATGTTTGTTTTGTTGGGTCCATTGTGAAAGCAAAAAATATTTTAGAATAATAAAAATAATTATAATAACTTTTCATTAATTTCGTTAATAAATTCAGTAAAAAATCAAAACGAATCAACAACATATAAAACAAATTTTTAAAAATCAGATGAGCTTAAATAAATAAAAAATTTCCATAAATAACAATCCCACTGTCAAACCAGCAACTAAAATGTACGACCTTCAACCGTCTGAGTTGCTTCTTGGCCATCATCTTTCTGACGAGACCTTGCGCCTTCGTGATGCCCCTCACGACCATCTTGAATCTCCTCCGACAGTACCAGCCACGTACGAACCTCTGAATGACTGACACACGAATCCTCACGTGCAAATCTGAGAAGTTCTTGCGAGCCAGCATGCTCCTTCCGTACGACTGTTTGATGGCGAGAGATGGCGACGTTAAACTCCGATCGTTTGTTATTAAGATGATTGAAATAAAATTTCAATTTTCAAAAGTTCAAATATTTACTGAAATTGAACGATTTGAAAACTTTTCATTGAGAGCTTTTCAACCTGACCTGTATTTTAATGATGGAACTCCTCATCTTTAAGTACTTCCTCCTGCACACGCAGGCTAACCAGGCTGCACGGATGCACGTCGAAGCACGACATTTCCTCAAATAATCAGCTTTTCTATAAATTAAAAATGACAAAATAAATTAAAAAATAAAACAATAAATAAATTAAAATTTAAAATGGCAAATTAAATCATCAAATAATAGAAAACCCAACCTTCTGGCCAATAATCCTCTTGCACAAGTCTGAAGCAGACGCGCGAGTTTCTTCATCTTCTGGTACTTCCTCCTCATTAGCCAGCCTCTCACGACTTTCTGCATCTTTATGATGCAAGATTTCAATTTATCCGACCTGTGTGTGTTTTATAAGCAGTCCCTACTCATCACGCAAAACCCCCAACCATCGTAACTTCACAAAAATTTAAGTGTCAGTACAACAGAGCCGCTGACATATTAAGGAAATAATAAAATAATAAATTGAAAATCGAAATATAATCAAAATTAAAATGGACGAACCTTAATTTTTCAAGATAGGCAACCTGACCTGCCCTGAAAAATATTTTCGTCTTGCCGAGTTGGTACTTGTCTGTATCCTGGGAGGAGTATGATGAAAAAGATGAGGACGACGAGATAATGATGAAGAGGATGGCGAGATGATGATGATGAAGAGGATGGCGAGATGATGATGACGATGAAAAATGGTAATGTTAATGATGATGATTGTGGTGGTGGTGATAGTGATGATGACGATGATGATGGTGATAGTGATGATGAGGGTAAGGATGGCAACATCGCAACCAACGTTGATTAACTTGGCGATAGTAGCTTCACAGGTTTTCCTCAAATTTGACTTGTCAATCATCTTGGATGATGGCGACAGCACTCTGTAACGCTTGAAGAAATCTGAATACGTCCACCTGTAGAAATTATCCATTAAATTAATTACTCATTTCAACTAATTAATGAAATTATAAATGGAATAAAAAACGCTAATGTAGTGAACAAGCACAACGTAACGGGCAATATATTAACCAGCCAGAAAACATTGCAAAAAAATCAGTCAGTCATTAGACCATGCAAACAGTGCACAATTCAACCAACTAGCCATTCAACTTAATCTACCAATCAACCAACTGACCAACCAGTCAGTTGATCAACCTAGCAACCAACCTTGATGGATAGCCAGCTGCACTGATCCTGATGGTTTCGAGAACTCCACACGCCCTCAACTGCTGAACTGATCTCACAGGATCAAAACTATTGGATTGACAGTTTGTAAATCATTCGATCAATCAATCAAGCAATCAGATAAACAATAAATCAAATATTTTATTAATCAACTTTTTGTTGTTGATTGATTGATTGATTGATTGATTGATTGATTGATTGATTGATTGATTGATTGATTGATTGATTGATTGATTGATTGATTGATTGATTAATTGATTGATTGATTGATTGATTTAAGACTTGAAAGTTGTAACGAACGTGAAAGGCAGCTTGCTATCATTAGGTTTGATGCATCTGACGTAGTGCGGTGTCGTTGAGAACAACGTCTCCATCAGCAGACTCAACGACTCACTGAACTGGATTATTATGTTTACAACGCTGTTAGCTAGGTTGGAAGATAATCTTTCAAAAAAAAAAATGAAAAACGAAACGCGCACACACATCGCGTTAAGGAAGATAAGAAACATGCTAGAACAAAACTAATAACAAGCAAATAAACAACGTACAACAAACTAACGAACAAACGAACAACACAAAACAAACTAACCAACAACAAACAACACGCGAACCAACAAAACACAATCAAACACCAAACAAAACCAAACAAACCTGTGATCCAACTGTCTTCGAGTGTTTGGAATGAGGAACGTTGCCCTTGATGTTCGGCTGCGATGACCTGACCATGACCTTGCTGTTGCTGACCTTCGGCACGGCCAACGTGGTGGAAGTTGGTGGGGGGTCATCTTGGAACAGTTCTGCTATCAACTCGTACTGTGTGCGTATGCGTGTGTACGTTTATGTGAATAATTCTGACTGGTTGAAAGTTTGATAGAAAATTGATTGATTAATTGACTGATTGATTGATTGATAAATTAATTATTGATTGATATGGATATAAACAATGATGTCTGAAGTTGGAAGTGTTTGGTCGGTTCCATATCATTTATTTGATTCGTTTGTTATTCCAGCTAGTTTTTAGTTATACTCCAAAACTTTTAATGTTGTACGCAGTCTGAATGAATGAAATTTTTTAAAATGTGTTGGCATCTAGGTATTTAAGACATACAACCCTGCATTGAAATAGATACCCATATTGTCAGAGGGTCTATTCATGCTTATCTGATACGCGTTAAAGTTACGTCGGTTTCACACATTTTTAAGTACAATTGTACTTTTATGTATTTACATTATTCTAAGTGCATGTCTCTACATTGTTAGCGTGGTAGGGCTTGACTAAAATTTCAATGAAATTGCGTTTAAACCAAGAGAAATCTTTCAAATGGTGATTTTGCAGAATTTATTTTTTTGAGAGATTCAAGAACGAATAAATTAGTTTTTCTTATTATTATTATTTATATAATTGCTACGATAGTACAATCAATAAACATTTGATACTTAGAAAACGGATTTGAATAACAAAATTGGCATTCAATACAGTTTTCAATATCCAAGTTGTGGTTTAACATCATCTTCATCGTCACTACTACTACACTTGTTAGCATCATTTTTATCATCATTACACCGTCGTAATCACTCTCTCTTCTCTCTCTCTCTTTCTCTCTCTCCTCTCTTTCTCTCTCTCTCTCTCTCTCTCGCAAACGCACACACGCACGCACTTACGCAGACAGAGACCTACCTCACTAGCTTTGAAGATGTTGATATGTTCCTCAAGGACCCTGTCCCTATTCTTATCGAGGAATCCATGTATCTGGTAGACGACGTCATCGGCAAAGTGGTGGATGATGAAGGCGTTCTGCGACATTCTCGGCTTCGAGAAGTGCTTGTTCTTCGAATGCTTCACGTACAACTTCTGACACCAGTTCTCATCAGACCCGTTCACCATCTGGTAGCAATTACATTATCGCTGGTATAATAATCAAAAAAATATTTAAATGGGTGAATTTAAAAACGAAGAAATAAATGGGTGAACAAATGAACGAATGAACAAATAGACGAACAAACAAAAGAACCTTGCACTCTTCATTAAGATGAATAAATAAACAAACAAACAAATAAATGGATAAATAAATGGACGAATGAGCAAATGAACGAATGACGGAATGAAAGAACGACGAATAAATGAATAAATGAAAAAACGAACGAGCGAACGAACCTTGCACTCTTCATCAAGAAGATCGAGGATGCCGAGTTTGCTCTCGATGAGGTTGATGCAGGCCTGGTTGTCGTAGAAGTCGATGAAGGACCATTCGATCTGCTCACGTACGTACTCCTCCTGCTCCAACTTGAATACGTGCTGTTCATCACGTGACGTGACGTGTTAATGACGTCATGAAAAAATCGATCGAATGAATAAATGAGAGAATAAACGAAGGAAAGGAAGATAGATCGCCAAATAAATTATTCACTGGTTGATTGGATGTATAAAAAGTTAACAAAAAACCAGTAAAAAAAATGAAATAAAGATGGAATAGTTCAATAATGATAAGAAAAACTCTTTTGCAAAATTAGTTATATGAACAACTTAATTTTACACAACAATAAATAACCAACCAAACAAAACTGTTGTTGTAGCTTTTCATTAGCATAATTTATGCAGAACTGTTCAAAACTGTTTATTTCAAAAGTCTCGAACCTGAAAGAATTGAATTAACTTTATATCAGACATGTTGTCATGTGAAAAAGACAATCGTACCACTAACGCATTATCTTCAATGTAGTCATAAATATGAATGAGTAAGTCATTAAAACACTTGAAGTTTAAAAAGTTTAACAATTTTTAAAAAATGTTTAAAAATTTAAAAATTATATTGGTACATTCTTATTCATATCGTAATCGCATTGCAAAGTTTAAGATTACAAAGTTTATTATTCATTACAAAGGGATTGAATAGTAGTAATTCTAATTTTACTGAACATTTTAGTAAAATCAATTTAGGCAACCAGCCAGTGGTAGAGTTATTATTAATGATAGTAAGTAATGTTGTAGAAATCTTGTAGATGTGTTGTAGACGTGTTGTAGACATGTCGAAGAGGTGTTTTAGGCATGTCGTAGACGTGTTGTAGACATGTTGTAGACATCAGTAGAAAGAATTTTAACAATGGTTGTTAATAAAATAGCAACGAAATTAATGCAACTGCAACATTATTTAGTAAAACTGCTCAAAAGATTATATATGCTTAGAAGACTTGATTTAGTGTCATACCAAATGATTGTCGTCTAAATCACGAATCAACCATTCATAATTCGACAATTATCACAACTCAACCCGTATAACTTTTCTCTATAATGTTTCGTGTAGCATAATATAGATTAATGTTTAATAATAATAATACACAGGATACATAATATTTCAAGGTGTTCGTGATTCAGCTATTTATAATAACTTAACAACCAACAAGATGTCGATGATTCAGTCATTTCTAACTAAACAATTTTTAATGACAAATAGTTGAAAAATCCCCACGAACCCATAAATATCGAGAACTCCGATAAAATGATTGGACTTTCCGACAGATGAGAGTGACTTGTTCAGTTGGTTGACGATCCATAAGAAGAGGTTCGAGTAGATGTGCTTCGAGAGGGCATCGCGAGAAAATGCCGCCTGTGTCGTGTGGTGTGGAGTTTGTTTGTTTGTATCGTGTGGTGTAGTGTTTGTTTGTCTGGTATATGTGATGTGAAGTAATTCTGATGGCGACCTAAGTGTCGATGACGTCACTGAGTTCGCTAACTTTATCGCGATTATATAACAATGAGTAACAACGGAATTGTCAGCGTTTAAAACAATCAATTGAAATCACGGTAACATTAAATAACACAACAACAACAACCGACATAGACCCATCGTGAAATTTACAATAACAAACCAACAATACCACAATAACCACAACACCCACGACAGCCACAACAACCACAATGGCCACATTAGCCACGACAGCCACAACAACCACAACGGCCACAACAACCACGACGGCCCCAACAACCACGACAACCACAACAACCACGACAGCCACATCAACAACAACGGCCACAACAACTACGACAAACACAGCAAATAAGACAGCAATAGCCTAAGAAAAAGAACAACAACTCACCAACACCACACAACTCACACACACTCACCAACCTGATTGACAGTTAGAGGTACAGCCAGCACTTCATTTACCGTGACCATCTTCTTGTGACACAACCAGTGACTCAACTGCTCCATGTCGACACCAAACAACTTCGAAGTTATCAACATGTGCTTGTCTTTTTCCTAGGTTTATCAGTCAGGTAATTAATTAGTTAAAAATATTTTTAATATCAATCGATCAATCTTCGTTTAGCGTCCAGAGACCCAGTTCCCTCGAGATATATTTTTAATATATTGAATAATAATAATAACAAAAGAAGAAGAAGAATAGAAAGAAGATGAAGAATAAAGAAGAACTTTACATATTATATACCTAGAATGTTGATTTATTGAAACACGAAAAGATAAAATTTATCGATAACCCAAGTAATGGAATAGAATTGAAGTGAATAAACTTTAGTCTTTTTGACCTTGACAGTGTCAAATATTTTAAAAACTAAACTATTATTGTAATTATCCCTGGTAGCATTAATGGTGGCTGCAGTAGCGACAGTAAAAATTAAAGAAGTGGTAAAAATAGTAAAAAAAAGTATCAGTATCATCCATTTGCTACACAAGAAACAAGCGTCATCAATTATAGTTAAGTTTCATTTTTTCTGGTTTCAAGTTCATTTTGCATTTTCATTTTCCATCATTGAAAATGGAAGAAAATAAATTTGATATTTTTAACAGCAGGACACTGACAGGTATGAAACAAGCTTCAGTTGATTTGAGGTCCTGTTTGAATGTTATGTTTCCGAGGTGAAGAATGCCGGCGAGTATGCGGAAGATTTGTGCTTGCTTCATCTGGTTCATTCCTTTATGTTTGAGTGTGTTGCTATGTGTGTTTGTGTGTGTGTGTTTGTGTGCGTGCGTGTGTGTGTTTGTATGCGTGAATGTTTGTTCATGTTCAATTAGCGTAAAATTGAAGTTAAATACATTAATATAATTTGTTTCAATCAATCACTTAGTGCATTCAATGAAAAAAAACAAATCCGCCAATCCAACATCCAACCTAATATGTTGAGCGCTTGACAAAAACTTAAGAAGTCTTCAGAATCACTTATGGAGTCGACGATGGTAGAGGAACCTTGGTTCGTGTAGTGGAACTCTTCAGAGTTGTCTGAAAGTTCAGTTGATTGATTGACTGATAAGATGGTTGATTGATTGGTTCTCCAACTTTGAACCGAGTATTTAGCTACTATGCTAATTGATTCAATTGAATATTTTGTTATTTCTTGTTAATTTCATACGTCACAAATCTTTCATAAAAGTAACAATATAAAATATGCCGCCAGCCGAAAACAACAACGAATGTTAAAAGATATAAGCAAGTCTAAGCAACCTAGATGGAACTGCTTGAATGCAGGATCGTCAGCAGCCGAACAGAGCTGATAGAAGATATGATAGTTCCTCTCATCTGGTGCCTGAAAGACAACTCTGAACAAGTGCACGTGCAGTGTTGTTCACGTTCAACGATTTATAATCACAAAAAGGGTATCAATATAACGTAATATAAAAAAATATATAATGTAATTTTAAAAAATATATTTTAAAAAAATATACAAAACGAGAACTCCATGGCTGGCAACAAACAAAAATTAATACTCACTAAATAATCACCTCTGAAATGAAAATGAAGAAGCAGTAAAATAAAAATAGCAAAACTGATGGCGTGTTTATTAAAATAGTTTCGTTTCAATTTAATTTCACTTGACACACAATACCTGGACTTCTCAAGAAGGTAAGTTCTCATGTTGGCACCAAGTATGTGCTCCTTCTTACTGAAGCCAATCTCGATGTACTTGCCAAACCTGCTGCTGTTGTCGTTGCGTGTCGTCTTCGCGTTGCCGATCGCCTAAAGAAGATTTTAATAAATATCAATTTTTAATGTCTTGATTTTCAATTTTTCATATCATCTATCATTACAAACGTTTTATAAGATTTAATTTAACTCGCTAAAAACTGTTGATGGTTAATTTAATTTGAAAAAGCCAAAATGTGTATCAATGAATTACAATTTCATATTAAAAGTTCAATAAACTAAAGAAAACCAGCTTTAAACCACACGGAACAAATGTTGTTAAAGATTTTAAAGTACGTGATATATTTAATTGAAAAGTTTTATTCACCTTAGCAGGTATTTTATTAATTTTAAATAAAAAATTGACACTTATGGTACGCGTAACAGCATCTGATGCACTTGCCTCCATGATGGGATTGGTAGCAAGGACTCTCTTCTCGATCTGAGTTTCATCTTCAGCTCCACAAACTGTGGCAAAGTACCTCATGGCGTACTTGGCTGAGACTGTTTTGCCCGCTCCTGATTCTCCAGAGACAATGATGGATTGGTTCTCTTCGAATCTTTTAAATGAAAATATTTACGTCTCTAATGCCTTAAGTAAATGTTGAGAGAACTATTCATCGTAATATATTTACCCTGAAAACACATAATTTTTTTCAAAATTTTAACTCATCTGACAATTATCGCATCACATTTTATCACCATCATTAATATTTATCACCATCATTAATATATATAATTATATAACCTCGTAACATCAGTATCATCACTATCAAATGATACTATATCACCCACATGAATACGTCATAAAATGAACCTGCTCATTCTCTTAAAAGCTTCCTCGGCAATGGCGAATATGTGGGGATCCATGGTGTTCATGTCCTGGCTGCTGTACGCCCTGATGGTCCCATTGTCGTATATCGGCAGTTGCTGGTAAGGATTGAAGGCCACCAGCACAATACCTAGGAAGTTTTTTAAAGAGTCGTCAATAAAATGGCCTTCCTTGCCATTCAAAAGTAAAAATTATCAACACACACGCGCGCGTGCAAGCACAGAATAAGGAATTCACTTGAATCTATACATATGATGAGTGGGGTTTTCTTTGAAATCGAACCCGGTAAATGTGGTATAGACCAGACAGACAACTATACTATAAAAGTTACACTAATCCAGTGCTAAATTCTAATTGTTTGACATTTATCATTTAAATGATGTTTACTAACACACATTCTTTCTACGTACTATTGTTTTTGTGGAATGGTTTTTATGCAAATGAATGAATTTTTTATTTGACAGTATGTACGGTTGAAAAAATAGATGAATGAATCTAAGGTTAATGAATTGATTGTTCGTTGAATTGATAATTACAATACATTTTGTAATATTTAGTCTAATTAATCTTTAAATTTTTTTATTGGTCAGTTTAAATTTATAAATGTTTTAATTGGTCAGTTTAAATTTGTAAATGTTTTAATTGTTTGGTTTGACTTGAAAATGTTTCAATCGGTAAATGTTTTAATGGTAAATTAATTTGTAAATAATCAGTATAATTACTAACCACAATACGTGTAAATGTAATTTCGTTCACAAAATCGAACTTGCAGATTGTACAGTACTGTGTATGAAGGAATTAAATAGTAAAATTAAAAATGAAAAATCTTCTTTTTTTAAATGTCATATCATCATTTTTTATAAAAAATAAATTATACAAATCATAATCTTATAACCATCGTAATCAGCTTTCTGAGTGTTATAAAGTGCCATACAAATAATCCGATAATAATAATAATAATAACTAAAAAGCTATTAAATTAGAATAAAATCATAATCTTTTAATCTTCACTATCATTTATTTTACCGGCAGGCTCGTGTAGGTAACTTAATGAGGTCAGGTCATTCTCACCAATGAGAACTTCAGGATTTCTTAAATGGGGCAGGTCGTTGGGTGAATTTATTTTCACTTTTAATTCCTAAAAATGATAAAAAATAGATACTTTACATATATAATATATATATATATATATATATATATATATATATATATATATTAGAAACATGTAGTTGCATATAATATGAAATTAATTATCCTCTATTTATTGAGAGGTTCAATTTGGTACCTTTCCATCTTCCAGCTGAACATTTAGTACCTTCTGGTCGACATAATCATCCAGCAAAGTAGCACACTTCCACACTTCATCTGCATCTGGTAGCCATATTTTGGTACCCTAAATAAATAAATTGAACATGATTAACAATTATTAAATCAAATGAACAAATTTTATAGATAAATGAATTTGAATAGGTTGGTGGTTTAAGAAAATAGTTCCAAAGCTATCTTAACCTTTGTGTAGAGCTCTTTTATAGACATCTTTTAAAATTTATCTTTTTGTAATATAAAATAAATATGTAACAATTCAGTTAATCTTTTTTAATTTAATTAATGGATTTTTGAATATAACTGATCCTGATATATATGGGATAAGCATAAAGGCCAATTCAGATTCAGACTAATTCACTACTAATTAAAGTCGTATTTACAGATGAATTTACATTTAAAGCAGATAACTGATAAACTATGACATAGCTTGTGTTTTTTACAGAATACAGAATTACAGATGAACTATCTTCAACCTTTTTTTTACATTTACATTTACAGCAGATAAACTATGACATAATTATATTACAAATATAACATTATATTATATAATTAATATTTTATTATAATTATATTATAAATATAACATTATATTATATAATTTATAATTAATATACTTATAAAAAATAAAGAATTTTCTTTTTTTGGTCTCCGAATCATTCATTTCATGCCTTTGTTATTGTTTTCCGTATTGTTTGATTGAATAGAAAAGTGATTTGATTTGCTAAATATGTATATATATTAAAGGCAAACATATTGACACCAATCATTTTCACGGTCCAATCGTTTACACGTCAGAAAACGATTGGTCACTCCCGTATAATGAAAAGGAATGAAAATGACTAATTCTAAGAACGGTTCCTATATGTTTACCTTTAAAGGTAAGTTGATGGAAAGCTAACAGCATTTTTAATTTATTCATTTTTGGACTGTATTGAAAATGTTTTTTGTCACTGTGACTAACAATTTATATAAATTTTTTAAAATAAATTATAAAAATGATTATTAAAAATAAAATCAACTAACTCTTTTATCAAATTTGTTTATTATTTTTGGGATAAGATTTGATGTATAGAACATAAACTGAACGTTGATCCGGAGGAATTGGCGTTAATATATAATCTATTCAGTGAGATATACCATATTATGGGCTTAGAAAACTCATGAACAAAAATAATTATTTTCGATTTTGGTACCCATACCATTGGTCATCTTTCTATGTTTGAATTAATACATTTTAACAAATTTAAATATCTTGTTAATACCCTTTCTATTATCTAACTCTTGATGTTTCTCATAAGTTTCTTAGCCTAGGTTTTATCATTAATACTAGCATATCTTTTTCTTCTTAGATTAATAGTGTGGCTAGAAGTTCTTACTTTCATCTACGTAAAATAAAAAAACTTTTATCTTCTCTCGACGATCCTACTCTTCTCCTTCTTGTTACTTCTTTAGTTTATCTAAGATTGATTATTGTAACTCACTCTTCTATGGTCTTCCTGATTCTACACTCTATCCTTTAAGTAAAGCTGTTAACTCTACTGCTCGTCTGGTTGCTTGTGTCCCTTTCTTTTCTCATATACCTCCATATCTTGTTCTCTTGCACTGGCTACATATAGCATACAGAATAATTTTTAAAATTTGCACATTTATGTATAAGTTACAATCTAAATTATTTCCTAAGTACTTATCAGATATATTAATTGAACCCAAACTTCTTGTTCTCAATATTTCTTGATTCGTGTTGAATCCTCTGTTGCTAAATCTGCTTTTGCTTTTTCTGGACCATTTTTCTGGAACTCTCTACTTCCTTTTCTAACTACTTTTTCATTTCTTACGAAGTTCAAAGTGGACTTCAAGACCCAACTGTTAAAAAATTCACCAAGGACCGTTGTTGAACATCGCGGAAATGGCGCTTTTGAAACTGATTTATTGATTTTGGAAGATCTAAAAAAGTTCACAGCACCACAAAGGTTAAGAACTGCTATGTAGGAGAAAATATGCTGGGTTTCCTACGTGCGATTCATTCTACGCATCATGTTTTTATTTTTTATAACACACCTGAGGCTGCTTGCTCATAACGGTTTATTTACTTAGAAGAATGAAACTCGTTTTTCATCAACACGTTCATTCATTTATTTATTCCTTCATTCATTCATTAACTTATTAATTAATTTATTTATTCAATTTATTTTAAATAAAAAACAATAAATAGCGCCAGTCAAACACTTTGTTCAGATTTATTGAATACGTAACGGAGAATAATATTAATATAATTAAACGGATGGAAGAAAAACAAAACAGGTGCAAAATCGCAACATTTGTGCTTGTGTGTGGTGTGTGTGGTGTGTGTGTGTGTGTGTGTGTGTATGTGTGTGTATTTTTAGCATATGCAAAAACTATAAATTTCGGCTTAAAAAAAATAACAAAAAACATGTTCAGTTAGTTAATTCACAACGTCATATCTAACGTTGAATCATCCAACATCGTCATTCATCGAGCGTCACGATCTTTCGTTATACTTTCATCGTTTTCGTCAGCTAAAAATAAATCACTCCCGTTATTGCCATAGAGAGGATAGTTGAACCAGTCGAACGACTTGTAAACCTGAATGCCAAAGTCTTCAAATATTTGGACGACTGTTGAGCTGCTGTGGGTGTTTTTGAACGTTCCAGACGATATGCCACTGTCATTCGTTCCAGTGGAAAAGCAGACGTCGTCGACATTGACTTCAGCCATCTTGTCATCGTTCTTCTTTATATCTTCCCCAACTTTCTCATTGTTGTTGTTAAAAATAACGTTTCCTATGCAGTCTATTCGAATTTTGTGCAGTTGGAATTTAATTAAATTCTTCAAGAGTTGACGTTGAACTGTTTGTTGTGGTGGATTCGTCAAGTGACAAGGGTGTTGTTGTATGTTGAGGCCTATTTGTTGCTGATGTTGTTGTTGATTGACGCTGGGCTGTTGAGGAAGTAACAATTTATGAAAACATAAAACAAAACCGCTGGAAGGTTTTCGCTCAAGGAAATATTTTTGTGCTGTTATAATTACAAAGCATTCGGCCGCGGAGTGTTGAGTGAGGTCGTTCTCTTTGATTGGTAGCTGGCTGATTGGTTGGTTTATTGATTGATTGATTTGTTCGTTTATTGGCTGGCTCAGTTGTATACTAGCTAAGTCATTGATTTGTTGGTTGATTATTTGGTTCATTTGATGGCTTGTTGGTTCATTAGATCTTGTTTTATCTTTATTGCATTGAAATAAGTAACTTAGAAAACTTCGTATGTTTTGTACTTTGGAAAACTTGTTCTTTTTTCTACGGTAGTCATTTGTAAATTGGTTTGCGTTTGTGCTGAAGTGAACCACTAGGATAGTTTTGCTGACGTTTTTGTTGTTTGTAGCCATGTTCGCGTTATTTAGTATCTCATCAACATTGGAATCGCAGTTAGATAGGTAGATGAATGTAAAGTTGATGTCGCGATGTTGTTGCAAGTCGTCTTTCAACGCATCTAAAGTGGAATTAATTTCTGTTTCATTCATTGGCCAACAAACATTATTGTCGTTGCTGTTATTGCTGCTGCTGCTGCTGCTGTTAACATCCAAGAAAACCAAAACAATATTGTTGGGTGGATTTGTTGAGATAGCTCGCTTTAGATTTATTATTTGATATTTCTTAAAATTTTTTTTCGCTATTTTTTTGCGCAGCTCCACAACTACGAAAATGCTGATCAAAGCGCAAACAAGAGCGATAACAAGGGCAACAAGGATGGACATCAAAATGCGAAGTAGTGAAATATCAATGACATGTGTTGTGGGCTCGTTGTTTGCGTGAATTGTCGCGTTGTTGTTGTTGTTTGTCGTCGTCGTTGAGTTAGAGTAGTCGAAATCCACTTCAATTCCAAGAGTTGGAATGACTTTTCCTACATTTGTGGGTGTTTTGTTGATGAGAGTATCAACTTATTTTGAATTAGGTGTTATCACTCGTTAACATTGTTTATATTTATAACTTTAAATTTTTTGATTTATTGTAAAATGCCAGCATTATTATTTCAAAATTCCATTATGTATTACTTTGTGTTCCTCTTTAACACAATACATTAATACATTAATCAATACATTTATCACCATCATTTTCATCATCAACGTCATCATCACTGTCATCATTCTCACCATATTTGACGGACATGGGCCCAACTTGTGTGACCAGGCAGTACTCCACGCAACTGGGTTCAACGTCCAAGTCAGAGAGGTAGTCTTTGCACGTGCAACCATGCACCGACGCTGGTCTTAACTGGTTGATTGATTGATAAAATTTCAAGCTGATACCTTTGAAAACAAACATCGGCCTATTGCATATTTCAAATAAATACTCGTAGTTTGATAATGAAAAAAAATAAACAGCGGTGTAGGAACTTGAAAAATACCTCATTTGCTTTAATTTATTAATTTTGGCGCCCTTATTCAATAGCGATTTGATTATTTCTAAGGTTTTATACTTTATGAGCACGCTACGTAATTAGTGAGAACGGAAAGAGTTTGTTCTTATTTTATCAAGTTTTGAAATCGCTTACCCAGTATTCTTATATCAACAAGTATTTTAAAAATGTAGCCATCATTTTCATTAAAAATGATGTTCTCATGTAGCCCGCTGCCCCTGGCAGCGGGCTACATGAGAACATGCGAAGTAATTATGTCTCGAGTATAAGTCTTTAAAATTTGTAATCGTGTACAGATTTCAAGAACCGCATCACAACTGTTCGATAGTTCGATAATGAATTCATAACTGCATGCATGACTTGTATGAATGTTCTTTAAAATTGACTATAAAATAAAGATAAGAAACAGAGATTTATATTTTATTTAATTATAATAATGACGACTAACGAAGATGTAATAAACTCCATCCTCAATGTTCCTGAACATTACGCATCTCTGCTCACCGGCGTTTTTCTGATCATAAAAAACATTAAAAATTTAATTTAGTACAAAACAGAGACAGATAAAAGCCATTCAATAAATAAGGGAGGGTAGATAAATAAGAAAACTGACTGCTGGGTCGAGAGTGATGTTGTGTGTGTGTTCTTTTATGTTCGGGTGCTCAAGGCCTCGACTAAGGTACAGGTAGTAACTGTAGAATAAAAATTTAGCGGGGGCCACGTGGAAGCAGGCCATCATGCTTGATGCCGTGCCGAAGAAAATTCTCAATTTCAACGTTGCCGTCCATTCCCCGCTCGCCCTAGCTGCCAACAAATTAAGTCATGTTTTTGCTCACTCGTTCGTTCGTACAACAATTAACCAATCTATTTCAATTAATATTAGTTCTAAAACTTTGTGGTAATTATTGCAGCCGTTAAAAAATGATAAGGTACGCAAATCGTCACTACCTTCATGAATGTCATGATTTCCAATGTGATTGTCCGGAGAGAAGAACTCAGTAGATATTGTCGAAGATTGCACGAAAAAGGATGATGACGCTGACGATGATGATGACGTTAAGGAAGATGACAATGGAAAAGAGGACGACGGTGACGTAAAAGTTGTCAACGTTAAACTGTACTGGACACTCGGAAAGAGTGTTATGCAGTCGTGTCTAAAGGTCACCAGCTGGAGGATGACGTAATAATAGTAACAATAATAAAAATAATAATAACAACAATGATAATTTTATTAATAAAACGTTCCGTAATAATGATAATAATAGCGTGTGTGTGTGTGTGTGTGTGTGTGTGTGTGTGG
>NW_008704034.1:1362137-1382360 GCF_000326865.2 Helobdella robusta
GACACACACACACACACAAACACCCATATTGATGAATTGTTACACGTATTTTTCGTATTGTTGCAACAATGAAAGATCGTATTGTGAGGCTGTACATTTATATCAACATTAAATATGTAAGCATTGTATACAATGTTCTATGGTTTGTACACTTGTATATATATATATATATATATATATATAATAAACCTAATAAAGAATAATATGTGAATGTAACAAATGTATGCAAGAATACATAGGATATGATTAAAACCCTCGTAATAAAAACACAACCGAAAACCCCGTCAATGGCCCGTAGATGTTAGCACGGTGTTTTTTTAAATTTACTTGACATTAATTCCAGAAGATTTAAAAGCAATTCCGCTGGAAACTTATTTTATGTTAATTTTGAAGTTGCAATTAAAAGTAATTTGATTAATGAATGCTAATGAAATATGACTTATTTTATGTTAATTTTAAAATTGTTAAAGAAATTTGATTAATGAATGTTAATGAAATGTGAGACCTTATTTTTTGTGGTTTTGCCGTCAGGGCCTTCGTATTTGTCCCCTTTGATCAGAAATGACCTTAAAATTTTGTGATTTCTTCCATCCCAAACGAAGTCAAGAGTTAATAAGAACCCTCTGACGTACTTCATATCCGCTGTTTAGAATAAATAAGTTTCTTTTTTTTTGAAAAAATATTCAAAAAAAAGTAATTTCACTGGAATTAATTTTAAAAAGTTAAATCATTTTAAAATATAATATTATTATTTAATAGAATTAATAAAAATAATATATAGCTTCATGTATATTTACATTGTATCTAAAGCTGAATAATACTAACAAGCCAACAATAATGAAAAAAATTATTCTTGGTTAATATATTTTTTCAATTTTGTAAAAAAGTTAAAGGTTACTCTCTTTCTTTTGCGCTTGCTTCAGAGGTTTCAACGACAAACACACACAGCGTATATGAAAACTCGTGAAAACCACGCATCATACACATTGCATATGATAGGCTGGGACCACTTTGTATTCGAACCCGGTCACTGCAGCAGCAAGACCAGGCGCCTTTAACCATTGAGCCATTATTGTAAATAAAAAATAAATATATAAAATTAAATTTTAGCAGAATTGAAACCAAAAACAATGCTTGTGCGTGATGTAGGTCATGTGTGCTGCTAAGAAAGAGATAACATAAGTTTGTAGAACGCATGCCGACAATAACATTTCAAGATAAAACACTTTGCTGTAAATAAATCATCTTGATCTCAAAAACATAACCTTCACAGATAAAACACTTTTGATAAATGTTCTAAAGTCTGTTTTTAGCATGAAGAAATAGAAAATTAGTGACAAAATTCCAATTTCAAGGTTAGAAAACAAAAGAAGCAAGTAAGACTAAATATTACATTTAAAAAAAAACAAATAACTGGAGTTTACATACATACGTAAAAGAAAAAGTTGTTACAGATGGTTTAATTTGTAATAGCATGAGAGACCTCCTACCTGTCGAGATATCCCATTCGAGCTCCAACATCAACTCGTCATTCAGACTCTTCCTGTCTATTTTCATCGTGGGTTCAACTTTACGTGCAAGTGATGACGACGACGATGGTGAAAAAGATGATGGTGATGGTTTCAAGAAAGACGACGACAACGACGGTGGTGGAAAAGTTGATGAGTCTATCAAATAAAGTAAAGAAGATGAAAATTACCATAAATATCTACTGGTACCTTTTCAATCAAACTGAATTGAACGTAACAAACTCAATCAGCTATTCATCAATTTCTCAATAATGATAAACAAAATGAATGTACAATCATTTGCATATACACAAACGTAGTGCATTCATATGCGCGCGCACAAACTTGCATATGGGTGTACCTGTACATACTCAAACAAGGATCACTGTACGTGATACAATCTCGCACGACAAAAATATTATTACACGTATGTAAAAAACGCATAAACAAAAAAATTTAAATCCAAAAAGTTCCAACTTGAAAAGTAATTTCCTTTGATGAAAAGGCAATCGGATGGTGTTTCCTGCGGTAAAATGGGACTAATGTTATTTTGAAATGTAATAAAGAACTGAGAATTTTAAAAATTGTAAACACTCATTATGGATGCATAATTGAATTATTGAGTCTGATATTGTTGTAGAATTTAAAATTAAACTTTATAAGTAGATGCCTGGTAATAAGGAATTTATTTTTGATCATAACATGAACATAAAAGGTTAATTTTATTTTATTTTGTTATATTTCTGTTACATTTATAGTCAGAATTTTTTTTAGTTGAAAGTGGCCTATCCACAAGTTTATCATTTTTGGTCATTTTCCAAAAAAAAAGTTTATGTTTTCAGATACGTGCATATTGACTTAGTGTTTGATCCCATTATAAAATATTATTTTGGTTATTGTTATTATAACCACTGCCGACAAAACAACATAAAATAACGTAACATAAAATAACATAACATAATACAACATAACATAATACAACGTAACATAACAACGTGGCATAACGTAACGATATAGAACACCAAAAAAAATAAAATTGCGTAAAATGTCGTCATCAACTAATCAAAAAAAAAAAAAAAAAAAAAAACCAGGGTACTGGAACACTGCAGGAAGGATTTCTCGTAGTCCTGACAACATATTTGACTCAACTTCACACAAGGACTCGCCCTGTGGATGATGTAGAGTAGGAAAATCAGCGTCAAGTGCCTCATAGCTGTAGTATTTTTACTTCAATCAAATGAAGTAGCTCTTATTACAATGGGTGAATATGTTTAAAACTATCAAAATTATTAATTCAAACTTCACATTATGACACTAAACTGAATAATAATAATACACTTTTTTTATTAATTTAATATAATTTTTAAAAAATTGGAAAAAAATTAGGTATCTCGTTAAAACTATCTCGTCAACAACTACATATAAGGAATTAGCAACAAACAGCACGATTTCGAATATTAAAGTATTTATTACAAATGTGCGTTGTTGTGCTAGTAAAAGTGTTAAAGTCGTAACAGCAGTGTACAAAATCTCAAGTACAAAATACGACATTAATTACATTACGAATAAGAATTTGGTTGGTTGAATGTTTTGTTATTCATTGTGTCTTTATATAAATAGATATATGTGCTCGAGACATATAAGTGTATCTCTATAGGCAAATGTGATATATGTATATATATATATACATTACCTATTTTATGTTTATTATATATTGATAAATGTATATTATACATGGGGCATAAAGTATACACAAACACAATAAATAAATATTTTTTTTTAATTTTGTAAATTAAAATAAATTAATATTATTTAAACAAAAAGTCAATTTTTAAGAAATGAAACGTAGTTGAATTAACAAATAGTCATTTTATTACTGGTTTCGATTACACTTGTAAAAAATTTAAGCAAATTATAAAGTTAATAATAACAATGTAACATCGTTGTAAAGTTTTAACAGTGCGATGATATTCCTTTGGGATGATGTAAGAACGCCCCATAAATTTCCTTAATTCTCCATTAACTGAAACCATCTGAAATTCAAACTTTGTAAATAAATTTTCACCCACCGTCTGTTCTGTAAATCACCGCTTACCCGACAAACACACACACACACCACACACACACACACACACACAAATACCTGAAATAACTTACGATTAATATTATTAATATAACAAAACGTTAATGTGAGTCAAACGAAAAAATTTTTTTTTCATTCATTTCACATTTCGAACACGCTCGAGTAATTACATCAGTGAGGTAGTTTGCAACTGACTAGCAGAAATTCTCAACGTTTAATTCTTAACGACTGTTGTGAAATATTTTACAAATAATTTAGCTTTTATTGCAACATCATATCAAGTATGTAGTTACAACAGCAGTTCTGTTTATTACGGTTTAATTGTTTTGTAGATTTGCATCAGCCGATAGATTTCGTGGAACATATTGAAAGACAGAACACCAGATCAAATTAATTTATTACATTTTAATCAGAACTCCAAATCAAATGAAACACATTAAGGCCTAGAATTAAAAACTAAATAAATTTATTTCATATTAAATAATTGCCTAAACCGTTTAAACAAGAAACACAAACAGACATATTTTATACATAGTAGTAATTATAATAATAACAGTAATAATGTTATTTGTGCTGCGCACTAAGCGTAGTTTCAGAGGCGCATTCTACATATCTTAGTTCGTTTTTTTTCACTGAGCCTAGATCGAAACCTGACCTCTCACTAACACTACTGCCCAATTTATTTGTTACCATCAATGGAACTATTATAGGTCGATAGCAGACACCCTGTATTGTACGGTTGGTAGGGCGAACCTTCCTTCGACTGAGGTTTATCTTAAATCTATGAGGTTTAAACGTTTTATACATATTTTCGTCAACTCGGTTACCGTACATACTGTTATCATCAGCAAATTCGTTCACTAAATCACTTGGGAAGATGTTTCTTTCATCTAATTTAGATTTTATGGACTCAAGATCACATTTTAACAGTGTTATCGACATTGAATGTGGCATATTTCCGAGCTTCCAGGCTTTTAACAACCTTGCAGCAACTTCTATGGTCCCGTCGTTACGCTCCATTTCAATGATGTGCAAGACAGATGTAAAATATTCAAATTCTATCTTCACCATATTTTCTAAAACATACACGTAAATATTTCCATGCTCGGAAAAGTCCGCACTTGGAAGTTCATACTGATATCTGCATAAAGGACATTTTAATATTTCCCCGTTCATTTGGTATAACACCTTCAGACAGGAAAGATGGCATTGATGCTGACAATGATTGAGGTAAACGACAACATCTTGAGGAGCAACCAATGCCTGCAAACAGATCGGGCAATCAACTTCTCGAACACTCCCAGCTTTAAGGATCACATCGTGCCTTAACATATTCGTCCAGCTGGTTATAGATTTACTTGGTTTTAAAACGCATAGTTTCAAAATGTTTTTATTTGCTCCTTCCATTTTATCTTCAAAAGTATTCGAAGACGATCTGATTTACAACTGCCAATGCACCTTATTACATAGCCAAAGGGGACCAAAAAATAATAATTTTTACGACATGATTGCAGATGGTGGATTGTAAAAAATGTGTCCATATCAGCTAAGTAAACTTTTAAATGTTTATGATGCAGTTGTAAAATCATACGACCATCTTGTAAAACAGCTTACTATTTTTTATGCATCTAATAATAAAGTTATTAAAAGTAAATTTAAAAAATTTTTAGAGTAAAAGTTATTAAATTGTAAATAAATATAAAATATAGGAAAGGGAGCAAACTAAGAATGCTCAACCACTTAACAAAAATATAAAATATCGAGTTGCAATTGCAGGCATTTACCAGCAATAAAACGTGATTTAAATGCATACAACGACAACATGTAAAGTGTACCATTATATAGATAGATGTCTATGCCCTTTATAACGATAACACACTCTAACTCAATAGGGGTTAAGTGGTTGAGGGAGCATCTTAGTTTGCTAACTATATTTTATATTTATTTAAAATGTTTTATTGTCAAAACATATAAGGCTTGTTTCATATACTTATATTGTTTTTTCATATACATTTATACACGTATACATGAAATAACAAACAAATTCAATAATATTCCTTACAAAATGTGATTAGATGTCAAGCTAGGTTGAATGTATATAAGTTCACAATGAAGCTCATCTAGCAATGACATTTTTGCCAAAGTTTAATATTCAATTATCATTTACTGTTAACAACCTTAGAGATAATAGTTGATATATATTATGTGATTTGATCATAGATTACAAAAAAAAAAATTTTTTTGTATCACGTAAATTGATTTTAGAAGCGTTGTTTCTGTGTATTTGTTAATTTTTGATAAATTTTGATATCAGTGTAGTGTCCTGTAGAGTATCATTCTTAATTTTCTCTTCCGTCGAATAACTCGAACGCCATGTGTATAAAAAAAAGAGCACACAAGTGCATATATCAGCATATTATTATGCAACACATACACATTGCAACACTTATAACACGACATCAACATAACATGCGGCGCATGTACTAGTACCTACATATATATATTACACATGTGTCGTCTCATTCTCTTCCATGGCTTAGTTAGTAGTACAATGCTGTTTTATCGGTGATATTTTATTTTTTGTACGGTTGCAAATTTATTTTACAACAATAAAGAATTCTGAAATTAATAAGTTCAAAATTATCATGTTTATAATGTTATAGCGGAATTAAAAAATTGGTTATTACATATTTCCTATTTTTAGTTTTACTAGAAAAATGCTGCAAAAATGAGGTATTTAGTGTTAATTATCTTACTACACGTAACCGAAAAAGCGAGTCCTTGTAGCAAGTTGAGTGCGGAATGTTGCCAGGATTTCGAGAGATCCTTCCAGCAGTGCATCAGCACTCTGGTTCGTTGATTAATAATTGCTGATGTTGTGTTTTTGTGGTGTTTTTCTTTTGCTATGTTCTGTTTTGTTATGTTTTGTTGTGTTTTGTTGTGTTCTCTACTCATTTCCCCGTTGTTTTTCAATAGTCATTTTAGGCTTAATATAATGTAACGATTGGAAAAAGTTTTCAAATGAAATTGTCTCGAAGGTCTGTTGGTTTTCATTGTAGCGTTTAGGTACATATTTCAAGTTATGAATTATATCATTTGCACTATTATAATTTAATTTGATTTTTTAATATTTACGACTAACAACAATTTATTGGCATAGCGTTCTCCGGATGACTGTCTCTTCATCAGCGGAAATTATTTCTCTAGTTAGGATTTTTTTTAAATTATGAATTTTCACGTTAACATGTTTGCTTGTTTGTTAATTTATATATGTGTTGATATATCTTAGTGCGCCTGTATGTTTATGTTGGTGTGTGTATGGGTCTTTTTTGCGTGTGTTTGTATATTTGTGTATGGTAGTTCAATTACTGTGGTTCAGCATTTATGATTCGCTTCATTTCAGTGAAATGTTGTTCATTTATGTTGACAGTAAACTTGTACAAAAAATTATTGTACACTTCTTTTGACAGATTCATCAACTACTACATCGAACTCATCTTCTTTTCCTTTATCTCCATCATTTTCCTCATCGTCGCCATCACTTGGAAAAAAAGTTGAACCCAAGTTGAAGATGGAGTTAAGGAGCCTCAACGACGAGTTGATGTTGGGTCTGCAGTGGGTTGTACCAACAGGTCTCTGATGATATTTTACTATCTTTGTATCGAAAATTGAATTAAAACACAAATTTTTGTTTTTCACGTTACGTGCGACTGAGATCGCCCCACTGTAAGGTTGGTCTTGGTAATCTTCCTGATGTAAACCTTACTCAAAAGCAAAAGCAAGCTATCGTTTTATACTCATTATATTTTATAGAATCAATTGATATTAAGACGCAAACGCTTTTATGTCAACGTAAAGCTAAAGTTTAGGTGCTATATTTCAATTCCTATACTACAAATTTTGGGGTTAATTTAAAGAAATTACATCTTTACAATAGCAATCTTTACAATTTTTTGTCTTGTTTAATTCGTTTTGTTGTAAAAATTGAAAAAATGTTTTCTTTTCAAAAAGTTGATCTGAAATACGTCAGGGGTTTCTTATTAACTCTGGAATTCACTTGGCACGGGAAGGATAAAAAAATGTTGAGGTCATTTCTGATCAAAAGGGACAAATATGCGGCACTCGTCAACGAAACATCAAACGATGAGGTTTCATATTTCATTCACGTGAACAAATTTCAAATGTCAATTGCATTCACATGACTCTCTAAATGTTTTGACAAAGTTTTCTTTGGTAAATTTTTTAAATAACTAAAAATTGACACTGCAAACAATAATTTCATGTAAGGCACATTGCCAAAACTTCTGTTTTCGAATGTAATTACAGCAGTTCTACTCTTGTTCTGTGTACTGTGCGTAGGCAGAAGTAGTGCTAATATGTACAATGCTGTAATGTAGAGAAATGTTGCCTACATGAACATATGCGTTGACTAGTATTATATTCAAACAGTTCATTCAATAGAAATGCACGTGCATGTGCGTGCTAATCTGTGTTAAAGTTCATTACAGATTATATATGTAATTTTTAGATGTTATTCATTGCTCAACTTCTTAACAATGAAAAAGACTCGTTTCGACAACATGGCCCAAACAATGGTAACAATACAAGCCCAGCATTGTAATGATAGCGTTAACTGCTGCTCTGTTAACACAACGGAAATACAACCCCACAACACAACTACTACTACTTCTCACGCTGTCGCTACTATTACTACTGATGCTGCTACTACTACCGCAAATACTGATAATTATGCTACTTCTATTACTACTACTACTACTACAATTCAAAAATTGTCATCATCTTCTTAGCGATCATCATCATAGTCATCGCCACAATCACCACTGCTTTTTTTTTACCAAATCACTGTCATCATTATCCCAATCACTACAATTATCATAGTCCTCCTCACAATCAAAATTACTTTCATGAATTTATTATTATTCTTCTATATTATTATTTATATTATTAATTAAAATATAATTACATACGTCATGAACAGGTGACTATTAAACACGACTGCATCACATTGTTTCCTAATGTCCTATATACACTGACGTTGACAACTTTTACATCATCATCACTATCACCACAATTGTCGTCATCGTTACCACCATCATCATCGTCTTCATCTTCATCATCATCATCATCATTGCTCTGGCACTCTTCAACAGTATCGGCTCAATTTTACACTCCAGCTAGCAATAGAGAAATTAACGAGGGCCACGAAGGTGATAATTATATTAACATAAATTAACATAATTATTAATAATACTATTTTAATTATGTTTAATTATGTATCATTAATTATAATTATTATTATCGCTATTCAAATAAATTAACTGGATATCATAATTGAAAATGCATACAAAGCAATTTCATGTGAGTGTACGTCTGAATGCATGGAGAGATAAAAATAAAATTTAAAAATGAATTAAGTATTAAAACGGAAATTTGGATAGGAATTAATACAAAAAACAAATGAATAATAAAATGGGTGAATGGATGAATGAATGAATAAAGTTAAATTTACGAACGAACGAGTGAGCAAAAACATGAATTTGTTGGCAGCTAGAGCGAGCGGGGAATGGACGGCAACGTTGAAATTGAGAATTTTCTTCGGCACGGCATCGAGCATGATGGCCTGCTTCCACGTGGCCCCCGCTAAATTTTTATTCTACAGTTACTACCTGTACCTTAGTCGAGGCCTTGAGCACCCGAACATAAATGAACACACACACAACATCACTGTCGACCCAGCAGTCAGTTTTCTTATTTATCTACCCTCCCTTCTTTATTGAATGGCTTTCATCTGTCTGTGTTTTGTACTAAATTAAATTTTTAATGTTTTTTATGATCAGAAAAACGCCGGTGAGCAGAGATGCGTAATGTTCAGGAACATTGAGGATGGAGTTTATTACATCTTCGTTAGTCGACATTAGTAACGTGGTTTCTGAAACTTGCATGGCATCAATATTTGTTCTCAATAAAATCGCATTGAAAGTTCAAAAAATTATGCATTCAATAAATTACTCAACCAGCTAAGACCATCATCAGTTCATGACTGCAAATGCAAGGACCTCAAAACAGGCTTTGACACTAAACTCAACTGTGTGGATTACTGTCTGGTCACTAAAGTTGGACCCATTGCGGTTAAATATGGTGAGAATGATGACGATAAAAATGATGTCGATATCTGTGATAAAAACGTTGTTGTTGATGATTTTGATAGTAATGTTAATATACGATATTAGTGAATTACATCATTCCACAACAAATAATAACAATTTCACAAACATGACGTCAACGAACGTAGGTGAAGCCATTCCAACTCTTGGAACCGAAATGGAATTCGACCACCTCAACTCCAAAACAACGGCAGCGATTATGACGACGACAGTAGCCACCAACAACAAGCACACACCACACACTGCTGATGGCTCACTGCTTCTAATTTTGCTCTACGTAATCGTCGTCATCGTTGCTGTCCTCGTCATCACCATCATGGTGACGTGTGTGTGCTGGATCAGAAGAAAGCGACAGACGGAGAAAAAACGAATTCTCAGATTCCAACAAACTCGAAAATTTAACCAGGAAACGATATTAATTTCTTCTTGAATGGTAGCAGCAGCATCCATAAAACGAAAAACTAATTCAAATTTAGATTTATTAAAAACTGACCTGAAAAATTTTTAAATTAAAAAATTGTCAAAAATGTATTTGTATTTTTTATTCCCTATTTTTAGAAAATTTTACTATGCCACTCTTATATAGGTGCGTTATAAATAACATGAAGGCAGTCAAGAAAGTAAATTTCATCGGAATCAACTCAAACGTAGAAATGAAAGTTGGTGTACTACACCGCGCTACGACATAGGCCTCAGACGCAGCATCAGTTAATAATTAATATAATTATTTTTAAAGAACAACAATGATGACATCCTAAATTATCAAAAGCATGTCACAGACAATATAAGGTATAATTCATTCAAATGAATAACATTTCTTAAATATAAAATGATAATTATATTATTTAGATACATAAAAGAACCATTAATGTAAAATTGTAGTTTAATACTTTTTATTAAACATATTAAACATATTTTAAGTATCTAAAGGTTGAATGATGATTTGATTACTAACATTTTAATACAAAAGAATAATTTCATAATAGCTTGCCTCTAAGGAAATAGTTATTTCCCAATTTCTCGGCTGTAACTACTGATCGTGCATCAACGCTCTTCTCCTTTATATACGTTAAAAAATTCATTGACACGTAAGTAGCGTCTATTACTTCATATAAATTGTTCTACATGAAATTAACTCAACCGAATAGAGTTTACATCATTCATACGTAATAACCATTGAAAAGAAAAATATATATTATAACTGGAGATTTCGTAGAATTAAATCTGAAGAGCACACACTTCGAATGAGTCAACCACCTTCGGTTTTTCAAACTGACTTACAGATACTTGACATTTAACAACTTTCTCAATATGTTTCTCAGCAACGTGTTTAACCTTTTCTTCAATATTCATTACAGTATCAGTTCCGAATTTTTTCGTACCCCTTTCTTCGTCGAAATTTTTTTCGACATTTCTACTCATTACTTCAACAGTCAGCATTTCAGAGAAACTTGTTGCTTTCTTCCTCAAAAAACAACTGCTGCCAGTTTTTTTGTTCACCGATTTCACACTTTTGAATCCTCCCAATAAAAATATTTTATCCTTCCAAACTGAGCCTTTCATGGCATATCGGGGAAAGGTTAAAGTAGCGGAGAGGACAACCCAGAGATCGTTGCATTCCTGGTACATCAAGATCCTGTCAGTAACTCCACCTTGGATCAATCCACCCGTCAACAACAACCTTCCACTAACTGCTGCCAACGTTGAATGACTTGTTGGAACGTTGAGGTCACTTAGTTTCAAAACTGAAGAGTTTTCAGCTGGCAACAAATGTTGCGAGGAGGATGTTGTCAATATGGGCACGTCCAAACATGTGGAAAACACCTGTCCTGGTCCAAAACTAACTTTGAAGTATTTATTTTCCAAATGTTTACTAACTTCAAACTGTTTTAACCGTTTACAAAAAAATGAAGCCAAACAAATTTTAAAAACATCGGCATGCAGTAGAATGTGAAGGTTGGTCGGGTGCATCAAGTTTCCTTCGTTGACGCTCAGTGCTTCGTCATCTCCGTGAACCAACGTTGCACCTCCAACGGCAAACAACTCGTCATTCCAAATTGAAAACGCAACACCAGCACGTGGCAACTTTACAGGCAGACTTTTTTCTTTCCAGGAATCTTCATCAGCATGATAGGACAACATCGTGAAAAGCTCTGAAGATTCGTAAGGAAAAGATTGTGAAGAATAACTATTCGCTGCCTTTTGTGCACTGCTATTCTTACAAAAATCTTCACTGCTTGCATCACTTCTGTCATTCCCAGTTACATCACTGCCAGCCTCACTTACGTCACAAACAGTGACGTCATTGCTAGCATCACTTCCGTTGTCAGTGACGCTAAGTGAATAGCTTCTCTCCAGAGATGAAACAACGCTAATATAGCTGATTTTTCGTGTCACGGGATTACCATTGCTCTTCTGGTTATCAATAACAATCGCGTCAGGCTTGTGTTTTATTACATTTTTCCCGGGAATAAAAGTTCCAGTTAAGTTTTTGTAATCAGCTTTACTGTTTTTCAGACGACTGCAGATTTCATCTTCTTCAAAATCGCCGTAGTTACCGTCATCCGGAGTTTGTAGATTGTGAAGTTGCTGCTGATTAAAACGACCACCTGAATGAAATAAAATGACGTTATTCTCGTAAACTCCTATCGTTGAGATTTCATTCCTCGTTGAAACTGGTTTTCCAGAAGTCCATCTGTTCTGCGAGAAATCATAAATATTTGTCGTGTAATGCTTACCCATCGCATCTGATTGTTTGTTGAGCACTTTGCCATTCCCGTAACCAACTTTGTAAGAAGTGCTGCATGCGTCATCGTAACTGTTGCAACGATTGTCGTTGTTGCTGTTATCAACATTTTCAACGCTTCCGTTCTTACTGTTATTGATGTTGCTGCTTGCTTCGCAACAAAAAAGGTAGAGTTTGTTAAAAATAGTTGCGCAACAGTAATGTTGAATTTTGTTAGAAAAGTTGGGATTGTCTGCAAGTTGCAACTCTTTCCAAGAGTTTGATTTGATGGTATAACTGTCGGCAATGTTGAGGGCATATATTTTGTTAGCTACGTTGTTGATTTCTTTGTGATTAGTTGCTGAATCACAGATTTTGATGTTGGGGTAGATTGTTTGTTGAATGGAGTTTGTTAATGTTGAAGACGTTTTTGATTTTGTTGCTGTTGTCGGAATGTTAATCAGGAGTAAGGAGGTGTTAGTTAGTGACGTCAGCGATTCTGCACTTCTATTTTTATATTTGTTGTTTTGGTTGCTGAGGAAGTTGATGCTGTCGTGATGATCATTTATATTGTCGTCGCAACTAGTGACGTTGATCCTAGAAGTGAAGTAATTATCGTCGTTGCTATTGTTGTTTAAACATCTTTGGCTGCCTTCAGTTGACGTTGAATAGTTATCAAATGTTTCATTTGAAGATGCCGTCACGTTCCTCAAATGTTTCCCACAAGGCTCTTCCACGAGAGGAATATCAAGTAACCAGCTGCCTGATTCAACGTCGTTGAAACAGAGCCGTGGAATGTAACCGGAGTAAAAACGTTTCGCCTCATTTTGTTGAGTTATTGAGTTGATTTCAGCTTGGTTTGTTAAATCTTTGACATTTTGTTGATTTTCAGTTGGTGCATGTGTAGTTGATGTTTGTGTGGTGAATGTTAGTGTGGTTGATGAACTTGGAAGTAACTTTTGTGATGTCGGTGATGAATGCGAAGATGACAACACCCACTGACTTGTTGGATCAGAAAATGAGAAAGATGAAAATGTAAATTGACGACTGAATTGTTGTTGGTTGTTGTTGTTTGCGTTGTTGTATGGTTTGAATGCTGTGTGTTTGTGCAGTTTTGGTGGTGTTGAGGTCAACGATGGCAATGAAATTTTGTTACCTTCCTCTTCCCGAGAGCCGCTGAGAGTCCCAGAACTCGTTTCAATCTTGCAACGACAGTGCGTTTTCGATATTTTTTCAATAAATTCTGAATTTTTTAATTTTTGAGACTCCACTCGTTGCTGCCAATTTTTTAGTTGAGGAAACGGCGAAGTTGTTTTAGAGAAAATATGTTCGGTCTGTTGTCCATTTTTTGGAAAAAAATAACCAGCTGGGGTATAATTTTGTTGAGAAATATTTTTACAAGGTGGAATTAGTTTAAATGTTTCAAGTGCAAGTGAAGGTTTAATGACGTGAATGTTTAATGGTCTCCTGAATTTGTTGCATATGTTGTTCGCTACAATGCTGTCGTTGTTTATCGGACTGTTGATTGTTTTGTTCGTCCTATTTGCAACTGTTGTTGTTGAATTTATGCAAATGCTTAGGTTGGTATTGTTGTTATTTATATTGTCAATGTTGTTGTGGTTGTTGCAGTTGTTGTTGCAGCAGTTGTTGCAGTTGTTGTTGTTGTTGCAGTTGTTGTTGCAGTTGTTGTTGTTGCAGTTGTTGTTGCTGTTGTTATTATTTAATGTTACCTTAGTATCATCTGCATTTTCCATTTTCTCATCTTCAACACAACAACTTCCTTTGTATCGGTGATAATATTGGTTGTAGTTATGAGGGAGATGATGAAGAAAAGGAGAAGGGAGATGATGATGGCGGTGAGGGGATGTCGGATAGGAGTAAGAATGACGAGGAATAAAGAAATATCCTTTTACGTCATCGTCGTCGTCATCGTCAAATTGAATGTCAGGATGAGTAAGAATGTTACAACACTGATCGTCAGCGTGATAACGATAACAACATTCCCTATTATTATCATTGCTTCTGTTATCATTACCATCAAAGTAATTGTCATCATTGTGGTCCTTGACGTCATCATCGTTGATGACGTCAGAACCGATAGTTGACGTCATTCTACAACCTGAGACACTCAACGATGACGTAGAAAAATCCGTTTGTTGCAGAAAATTGGCAATGTTAGCACGGCAAACATTTTCATTATTATTTAACGAAACTAATGTCGGTTGATGTAACGGTGAGTCACTCTTGCTCATTGCTGCTGTCGCTGATGTAGTTGCTTTTGCGGCAGTTAGTGTTGTTGCGACTGTTGCTGATGTTGATGTAACTGCTGTTATTAATGTTTTTGTTGTTGTTGCTAATGTTTTTGTTGATGAAGTTGTTGATGCTGTTACAGGACCTTCTTCCGAAGATTGCGACATTGCAACAGACGAACCATGAAATTTTCCACTGAAAGATTTTGTAGATGAAAATGTTGATAAAACCATGTCTTCACCAGCATTTTGTTGATTGTGTCGTTCTACATTGTTGAGATGAACATTCAACAACATTTCGTCAATTGTTGGAGGAGATGGGTAAATTGTTGATATAGATAGTGGCTGTGGACTGTAATGATATCGAGCGGATGTTTGCTGGTGACTGTTCACTTGTATTATTATCATCTCATCATTACTCTCACTTTTTTCGCTATCTCTTTCAATTTTTTCATTGAAATTGTAAGATTGACGTTGTCGTTGCAGCTGTTGAAATTGCTGCAAATGCGTCTGAAGTGGTAGTAGTGGTTGTTGTTGAGACTGTTGCGGTTGTTGTACTTGCTGGGGTTGTTGCAGTTGTAGTTGTTCTAGTTTTGGAAATTGATCTAATAATTTTGTCTGTTGTGCACCGGAACGTTGTGGTTGTGATTGAAGTTGTAATTGTGAATTTCGTTGTTGCGGTTGTTGCGGCTGTTGTGGTTGTTGTTGTTGCTGCACTTGCAATTCTCGTAATTCTTGTAGGTTTTGTTTTCTTGTTTCTTCTTGTTCAATTTGTATCGTTCCTAAATATTCAAAACAATTGCGCTCGTTGTGAACATGCTGAAAGTGTTGGCTGCTATCATTAGGTGGAGTTTTTATTTGAGGATCTTCATGCCTGTGGATTTCGGGAGATTTTTGAATATTATCTCTATCTGTCTGTCGCTGAAACTTATAAACACCACCAACATCATCTTCCAGTTGTTGTTGATGTTGTTGATGTTGTTGTAGTTTGCTTGTATTGTTGTTTGTTGAGCTGTCAAAATATTGTTTACGTAACTTATTTTGTTTTTCTATGAAGCTGGTTTTAAAGGAATTCAACAGATTTTTATTGCTGTTGTCATCATTACCCATGCCATTGTCGACATCATGAAGTTTATCATCGGTAACAACGTTGTAGTTGATGGTGTTAGTGTTGTTGTTGTTGTTCGTGTTGTTGTTGTTTGTGTTGTTGTTTGTTATTGTAAACATATTGTTGTTAATGTAGCTAAAATTAGTTGATGGCTCACACGATTCACTTTGTTGCAAACTCTCTTCAACCTGTTGCACAACTGCTGTTTGTTGGTCTGTGGTTTGTTGCATGTTGCAAAATGTTTGGAAAATATTTTGCATCAGTGAGTCGTCCACAGTTCGTTTGTTGTTTTGTTGGAGATGAGTCAAGTTGTTGAGGAATGTTCCTCCACGTTCGATGACTTCTTGATTGGAATGTTGTTCAATGTTTTTAATGAATTCATTCAAATGAATTTGCAAGCTGGAAAGATTTTGATGGCATTGATGATGCTGTTGGTCATGCTGTTGTTGTTGTTTCGGTTGTTGTTTTTGAATCTTTTGTTGTTGCTGCTGTTGTTGCTGCTGCTGTAGAAGCTGCAGAATTTGAACAATATGAAAAAACGAAATAAGTTTATTATCTCTAGTAGGTGGTGCATTAACAGGACGCTGTCGATTTGAAGTCGTGCTTGCCAGCAAAAGTCGGCATAGATTCGGCAAAGTTTGAATCTCCCTGAGAAGTTCTCTCATATCGATGGTTGGTGCAGTTCTCATCATTATCAGGATCAGTTTTATCATTATCATCAGTCAGCTTTTTCATCTTCTTCAGTATCATCATCATCATCATCATCCTTGTTCGTAAAACCAGAGTCATCATCACTACTCTTGCCAACATTTTCAAAACTTTTGTTATTTTTCTTTCCCTTTTCCTTCTCTTCTCCACCATTATCATCATCATTATCATCATCATCATTGATTTCATCATCATCACTTTCATCATCATCACCTTTATCATCATCATCATCATCATAATTTTTGGCGGCACAGTTGTTATTCAAATTACCGTCTCCGTTATTGTTAACATTTTTGTTTTTACCAATCTGATCATCATCATCTTCTTCATCATCATCGTCGTCATCATCATCGTCGTCATCTTTATTATTTATTCTGCCATTTCTTGTCACAGCCTTCGTTCTCATAACATCCATTCTATTATCACCATCATTATTACTATAGTCGTTCTCACCATCGTCATCATCATCGTCGTCATCATCATCATCATCATCATCATTATCATTGTTTGTCAAAGAGTTACATTGCTGTTGGCGGTGATGATGGTCATCCTTCTGATACCGAAAACAGTCTTTACCGTTTTCGTAATTATCAACATCACTATCATTATCATCATCATCACCATCATCATCATCATTTTTAACACCGTCATCCCTTGTGTCATCATCAAAATTGTTTTCATCATCATCATCATCGCCATGTGGTGGTCGGCGCTGATGGTTGTGTCGTCGTTGTTGTTGTGGTCGTTGTTGTTGCGTTAGTTGTTGTTGTTGTTGTGGTAGTTGTTGTTGTGGTAGGTGTAGTTGCTGTTTGGGTTGTTGTTTTTGTAACTGTGGTTGGCGTTGTTGTTGTTGTTGGTGTTGGCGTGGTTGATGGACTTCTTGATGTTTTAAGTTTTTCGGCACAAACCTTTTACTGCAACGTTTGCAAACCTTCAAGCAAGCCGGGGATGATGAAGCTTTTTCTTCCGAAATCTTGTCATCAAGTATCTTTTCATTATCTTCTGTTTCTTTTTCAGGCGCAAGTTTTGATGGTGTTGGCGATATTTTGGAGGGAGATGGTGGTGAAGATGACGAAGACGATGAGGATGTTGATCTAGATACAGCTTCTTCACCGTGAGATTGAAACCGCTGTTTCTTAAACCGTTGCATATCGCAGAGTAACGATTTTTGATGGTTTGACTTGTGGCGATCATCTGGTTGCTGCTGTCCGTTTTGAGTGGTGGTTTGTTGCTTTATTTGTTGTTGCTGGTCATGACGTTGTTGTTGTTGTTGCTGCTGCTGCTGTTGCTTTTCGTACAAATGTTGTTCGTACACTTTCTGAATTTGATGTTGCTGGTCTCGTCGTAGTGGGTTATAGTTGTGTGGGTTTTGTGAACACTCGTGAAAATTCACATTATTGTTGTTCAATACGTTATCGTTGCCTTGCAGTTCATGTTTCTCTTTTGGTCTTGGAGTATAAAGCTGTTGCAACATTCTTTGTTGACATTGCTGATATTGTTGATGCTGTTGAAGTAGCGGTCGTTGTTGTTGTTGATGATGTGGCCGCTGTAGTTGCTGCTGCTGCTGCAGATGATGTTGCTGATGACGTTGCGGTCTTTGCCGCACGGCTGAATGTTCAGCTGACTCACATGGAAAGAGTAGTTGGTCTATGCGATCAGGAGCGAGACCTTGTGATAGAAGTTTGTAATAAGCTCTCTCTTTTCTCATGGTTCTTTTGTTTATAGTTTTCGCTCTACTGCTAGTTTTATAGTTCAACTTACTACTTTGTTTTAAATTTTTTCGCGCGTTATTTGTAATGTTTTCATTTTGTTGGAGAGGATGGAACAATGTTTTCAATATGTGCCGAGGGCTCTCACTTGATTCATTTAACTTCTCAAGTTCCTGAATGCTAATAAGGGCGTAATCAATATCCTTGCTGGGCTGACCCTTTGCAGTTTTTGAAATCTTGCTGTCTGTCGGTGTGTTACTCTGAAACAAACTTGCAGTATCCGTTTCAAATTGGTGTGGTAAAAACTTCGAGTGATTGAGGCTTCTTTGTTGTGGTTGCTGTTGACGCTTCTGAGATGTTTTAAGATTTTGAAGGTGCTGCTTGAGAGATTGATTCGTTTGCTCAAGCTTTTGACGCTGCTGATTTCGTTGTTGTTGTCGTTGACGGTAATTTGGAAAAAGAGCAATTTTTTTATTTGCTGATGTTGTTTGTTCGGAATTTAACTTCAATGAAAGAAGTTGCTCAGCAAAACTTTGGTTAATGAAATTTTTTTGAACACAGCCTTGATGAGGAGATTGGTTGTCGGCAGTTGTGCTGTTCATTGTCGACGTTTCATCTCGCTCTTCAATTCGCGGATTGTTAAGCGTTCGTTGCGATAATGTGTGTTGCTGCTGCTGCTGCTGATGTTGTTGTTGTTGTTGATGCTGCTTTGAGGAGAGATCTGTTGCTAATTTTTCACTCGTCGTTTCAACAGTTTCATGCAACGTCTTCGTAACTTTTTGGTTGCGTGGTGTGAGTGGTGTGGGGGGTGGGGGAGGTGCCAAGCTGTCTGCCAGCCGCTTCAAGTTTAAAAATTTTTGACGCTGCGTTTGAAAATAATTTTTTTTCTGCAATGTCGAGAACTTTCGCTTCTCTGGAATGGATTGTTTTGAACGTGCTGTAACAAGATGTCGTTTCAGTGGCTGATGCACTAGATTAGCTGCTTGTTGATTCTTGCAGTGTGAATCAAGTTGTTGTTTTTGATGAATGAGTGGTTGCTGTTTGCGAAGTTGTGACTGTTCATGCTGCTGATGATCGTTTTCTGGTTTAGGATGCTGGGAAATTTTTATAAGATTAAGAAATGGCTCCATTTGTTGACGTTGCGATTGTCGTTGCTGATGTTGTGGTTGCTGATGTTGTGGTTGTTGTCGTTGAGGTTGTTGATGTTGTGGTTGCTGATTAGGCTGTTGTTTTTTTTGTTGTTGTGAATGTTGCGATTGTTGTTGAGGTTGCTGGTGTTGTGAATGCTGTTGTTGTTGCTTTTTCTGTTCCAGTAATAAAGAAGTGCCTGAGCCATAAAGTTGCTGCTGCTGGAGCTGCTTGCGCATTTGCTCTCTGTATCGCAGTTGGTGTTGTTCGTTGTGCTGCTTTTGATTTCGTAGCTGTTGTTGTTGTTGATGATGTTTTGTTTGTTGTTCTTTGTGCTGTTGTTGAGGTTGCTTTGAATTTTGCGGTTGCCTTTGTTGTTGATTCAGTTGTTGTTGGCTTTGCTGTTGACTGTGTTGTTGTTGTTTTTGTTGTGGTTGTTGATTTTTTTGACGTTGTTGAAACTGTTGTAACTTTGACTTGACGAGTGGGTGATTAATGAACAATGAGATGTCCTCATTCGTAAGACCTTTTCGAAGTAACTCTCGCAAAACACTTTTTTGTTGTGACTGACGTGACTGACGGGATGGATGTTTTTGTTGCATCTGACAAAGTTTCGGAGACTCAACTGATGACTGAGTGACAATAGAATTTATATCTAACAATGTTGAAGGGCAGCAATCGGCACTGTTGTCGCTGCAGTATCCGAAGCAGTGGTTAGGTAAGCTACACACGTCATCAGATGTCTGCTCAGAACTAAAATAGTGTTGGTCGTTTGTCGAATGCGCATTTCGCTTCTTCAACTTCATACGCTGCTGTGTTT
>NW_008704034.1:1382670-1455170 GCF_000326865.2 Helobdella robusta
TTGACTGTACGTTGCTGTGAATGAAGTGCGAGTGTTTTGGGTTGTTGATGTGTTGAAGAATATTGTGTGCCATGTTGAGTTGGTTGTTGGGTTGGCGAATGGAGATCTGCTGTCAAGTGTGGCTGCTGTTGCTTCAAGTAGTGCACTGGTTGTGGCAATGGTGATGGAAGATGTTGAATTGGTGAATAGTGATGTTGAGTTGAAGCTGGATACTGGTGTGCTGAATCTTGAGCTTGTCCGTGTTGCGGTGATGATGAATACAGTTTAACTGTTGAGTGTTGTAAATGCTGAGACGGGTATTGGGTACTTTGTGGCTGTTGATATGGTTGTTGTAGTTTGTGTGGTTGCTGTGGTGAAGTATATTGTCCGATTATAAATTGCGGTTGTTGTATTTGTGGTAGTTTTTGTAGTGGTGGTGGTGAAAAGCTCGCTGCTGTGGGATATTGAAGTTGGTCTATTGAATAAACATGGGCTGTGTATGGGCTTGTTGCCAAAATTTCTCGTTGTCGTGCATTTAAAAATAACCGTTGATTGTCAATTAGATGTTGTTGATTCAAATAATTTTGTTCCGGTGTTGCTATGGATTGTTGGTTTGGACCTTTAATATGTTGTTCATGCACTTGTTGAAAATATTGTTGGAAATGTTGTTGCTGTGGTTGCTGTATTTGTTGCTGTTGGTGTAGTAGTTGCTGGTGCAGTTGAAATTGATCAAATATTCCTTCTTTGTGTTGTTGCTGTTGTTGATTTTGTTGGTGTTGTTGATGTTGAGCTAGTTCCAAAAGTTGCTTCCTCAGTGTTTCGGTCAACTCTGTTTTCATATCATCTTGAAGTGATTTTTTCATTTCAGGTTCTGTTTGAAGGTTGCGAGGTTGTTGAGCACCTTGTTCTCCATCCTTCAACTTTTGCACACTTGTATGCTGCTGCATGTCAGGTGGTTGCAACGAAACATGTTGTTGTTGTTGTGGCTGCTGCTGCTGCTGCGGTTGATGCTGTTCTTCTTTTTGATGATCAAGCTCATATATCTGCTTGTTTAGTTGCTGTGCAGTTTCATTTTGCTTTGAATTTTTTTGTTCAGCCAAATGACGCGAATTAACTTTTTTGCAATGTTGTGACTTAGTGCTGGATTGTTGTTGTTGCTGCTGATGGTTTTGCATCTGCTGTTCTTCTTTATCTCTAAATTTTTGCTTTAAATGCATTTTTTCTAACTGTAACAGAGGTTTTTTCGGCTGCAATTTTGCATGATGATTTTTTTCATTAAATTTCGTAGTTGATATTGATGGTTGTGTTGTTGAATTGTCAGTCGTCGTGGTGAATGATGTTGTTTTCGACGTTGTGGTGCATGATGACGAGGAAACAGACGACGAAACTGACAGACGTCCACGTGCCTTCGACGACAGCGACTTCGGTAGCGACAGAGTTTTGTGTGTCTGATTTCTTCTCTGCCTTGCTTGTCTGCTTGGTCTTTCAATAGCAGATTTTATCGAGTCCTCGTCGTTCGGGTCAATTAGAAATTCATCTCCACCTATCAAACGACTTTCCAGATCGGTCGACGGTCCAATCTCTTTAGAGCCCAAAATCTTGCGATAATAAGAGGAATCCACTTTCTTGCAAATTCTTTTCTCACCAACATCTGTTTCTGAGCTGATTGATTCAGTTGAAACTATTTGAGTCAGGCTATGTCCCATGTTGTTTTTTACTTTGTTGCTTGGAAAAGTTTTCAACAATTGTTCCCTGTGAAAGATTTCTTTCTTATCTAAAGTTAAACAAATTTTACTCTGCTGATCGTTCAATGAAGACTTGTTAACATTTAATTCTGTTTCTTTGAAATTGTTGTGGTTTGTACTTTCTTTATGAGGAAAATATTTATAAGTTGCAGTGTTGCGTTGTACGTTCGGTTGTATGCTTAGTGCGTCATTGCTACTTGGCAAGTGGGAAGAGCGCTTAAATTCAGATTTGTTGCAGTAAGAAGATTCTCCGCGCAGAAAACCATGCTGTGAAACTTGCTCAACTTTCTCACATGTCTGTACACATTTTTCATCTGTTACCTTGTTATACGAAAAATGGTGCGGAGAAAATTCACGCGGATGACTGGGGAGCCGAAAAAAATCATAAACCTGTTGAGGCTGCCATTGGTAATTATATTGAGCAGGCTTAGCAGTAACGTTGAGGCAGTTGGGTGGATAGAACTCGTCGATAATTGTATTGTCCTGGATGACTTCTTTAAAATTTTGTGGCTTGCTTTGCATCAGGCCAAGTAGGCAGACCCTGAGACAATTGAGGTCGGACAACATCCATTCATTCTGACGTAGTTCTGTTAAGACCAGGATGGGTTCAATGTTGCCGAGGTACACGCAGGACAAAAGTTCATTGGCCAGAGGCACTCTTGTTTGTTGATCATAGTTGACCCAGTTGATGACCGCATCCAAGATGTCCTTCTCACTCCTCACTCTCAGTTCGCCACTTTGAAGAATGGGAAGCAATCTAAAAATGTTGTCGTTGCTATTCAGACTATGAATTAGTTTATTCATCATATTAGTTGTTTATGTTGTTGTTATTGTGAAATTTCTGTCCATTTGAATATATGAGCATGTAATATATTTCAATATATATATATATATATATATATATATATATATATATATATATATATATATGTTATAACTAAAAAATTAATATAAAAATGAGAGAGTTTAAAATTCTATTTTTTAATAATTTTTCAAAAATTTTCATCATCGTCATCCAAATGAAAACTAATCAGAATGGTACTGGGTATCATCATTAGCCCCACAGTCACGAACCTTTTTAAAGGGAGAAGGAGGAAGTGTGTTGTTTGTGAGATGTTGATGAAGTGGTGAGTGATGACAGTGAAGGAAGCCTCTCTGAGAGAGCTGCAGTCGTTGTTGAGAGCGATGGAGTAGAAGAGGACAGCGTTTGACGGATTGACGTTTTCTATCATGTAGTCAGTGCAGAGCTGGATGGCAGAAGTCATGTTCAGTTGCTGGGCACACAACATTATCTGGCCAACATTTTCGGACGACAAGTTCAACACTGACGTGTACACATACTCTAGAACTGATTTAACGATCTAGAAGTGCAAAGATTTTAAATGTTGATAAAACTCCTATCAGAAAATTATTAAGTGAACATAAAATTCAGTTTTATACCAAAGTTTTTTCAGAAAACAACATTTCATCACCGTTTGATTTTACAAAACATGTTTTCAACACAATATATGATTGGATAATATTTTAATGGGCGACAAAAAAAGAGACTTGCTAGTAAAGCAAAACAAAGCAACCGATGAAACGTACTTCCAAAGAGAAGTCACTGAGATCGATGTTAAACATTTCGTTACCTTCGTACCTTGAGAAGACCTCAACCATTTCGAGACAGCACAAACACAGTGCAAGTTTGTGAGCTTTTGAAGTTTTAAAACAACTAATATATTTGTGTATACATGATTTGCATATATATGTATTCACTTAGTCGATTATGTATTTATCTATCAGTATTTTACAGTACCATCATTTAAAAAATTAAGATAGGTGGGTGGTGTATTCAGCGAAAGTACGAACGTACGAGTCGTGGCTTACGAACGTACGAACAATGAGTTCGTTTGATTATTTATTTCATACTCCAATTAATAGCAAGTCAAAAAACATTGCCGTCATTTGGAATTGTTAGGATGGAAAAATGGGAAAGGAACCTTGCACGTGTCCATCGGCAGCTATAACGACGATGTCACACATCAGCTGACGCTTGTAGAGATTGTACAAGTTTGCGTAACCTAACCAATTTTTTAAATTAGTTAATAAATTAATTTTACGCGTATAAATATTTTTATTTATATAGGTTATTGTATATATATATATATATAATATATATATTATATATATATATATATATATATATATATATATATATTTATATAGGGTTTAGACTATCATAAATAAAATTATTTATAAAGATCACTGCGTTTTCGGCATTATTCAACTTGCAGTTGAGTTTCTAAACTTTTTGTAAATATCTTTATAAATACTTGTATTTATTATATATATATATATATATATATATATTATATATATATATATATAATACGATAGGATACGATATTATCAACATAAGTAATCGTAAAGTGAGTAGAAATCAGTTGAGTATAGTGCTACGACAACTTTTTAATTTTCATTGTAAGACTATCGTGCGCTCTTTTTTGCTATGCTTGCATGCACATATACTTACAAATAACCATTTCATATCTTTGAAATAAAGAAAAAGTTTGGCCTTTTGTGGCCTGTTAAATTGGAAAAATATGGTAAGATCGGTAATTCATTATTATCACTTGACAAAATTATGCACCTGCGTTGTTAGGACTGAAATTTAACTGATTTGGAATATTTCTGTTGAACGGTGTGAGTGTATCAAAACTGCCAACAATTGCATTCGAGCGGAATAACTTGCTAGGAAAATCTGAAACATTTTTTGCTGAAGTTTTTTCAATTCGTTTGTGCAAAGGCAACATAGGTTTCGGTTTGGAGTATGAGTTCAAATATGGAGGAACACATTTTCTGGGACTGCAAAGAAATGTTGTTGAACGTGGCGGTGACGACGACGATGGTCGTACAGAAGCCTTATAACCTCTTGCATATTCTGAAGGGACGGGCTTGAACTTTTTGAACAAAAATTGAAAATAATAATCAGTAAAACATTTATCCACAAGTAAGACATGTAAAAAGCAAATGTATAGAATTCGATGAAAAAGATCTACCTTGCCGGATGCCTCACTTCTGCATCGTACTTTTCCATCTCCAACAAAATCTTGAAATAATATTTCAAAGTAATCAAATATATTTTGGATAAGGTTGACTCAATTTGAATAAAATACTTTTCTCTCTGTGGACAGGATGGATTATTTTATTAGGCAGCTGTCTCAACTGGTAAGTTGACAAATCTTCAAAGCTTCAAGATTTTTTTAACAAAATTCGTAAATTTAAAAAAAAACAAAATTATCAACAGAGTAAACTGAGTAAAATCACTGACTTTATTATAATGTAATCAACCATATAACACTAAATATTTATATTAACTACATTTATACTTAACTTCACATACAAATATTTGCTAGGTAATAGGCTAAAATTATTTTATTATTAATTCATTCAATTTAGAAAAAATTTGTCAGCAATTAATTTGAAAAAATTTCTCTGTAGGTTGGATTATGAGAGCCTAGAAACCTTAGATAGATAAACCAGCCACACTGTTATGCCTAATCTTTTTAAAATCACATACTGTCAATATAAAAATTGGTTTTTAACACTCATTGCTTCAATTTTGTGTGAATGTATCTGTCCTAAATACTGATAAATGTAGAACTGAGTGTAGTTTCTTATTTATTTCCAATATGAAAATAATTTCAACAAATAGTATTCAACTAAAAGTTTTTAATTCGAATTAATTAGCTAATTATATTAATTTTAATAACTAGATTGAGATACAGCAATAATTATTCTGATATTGTTACAACATCTCAGTAACGCACAATTTGATTTCCAAGTGAAAAAGTTAAGAAAATAATTAAATAAATTTCGACTTGAAGAAAATATATTTTCAACGGCTGCTATGACGTTTTTTTCATTTTTATAAAAAGTTACATACTAAAAAAAATTGTATTTAAAATTTATTTCTTACTTCTTATCCTCAGAAAAGACAAATCTAGACATCAACGAACGATGAACTTTCCAGTTAGAAATCTTGACCTTCCTCCGGAAGAAATATAATTTTAAAATTGGAAATCATTGAAGATGACTGATATTGTTTTTCAAAATGTCAACGGATACATTTAATAATTGCCACGGCATGTCTTCTGTGCTTGTTTTGTGACGAGCGTCATCTTGATATTTCACTCGCATCACGTTACGAGACCGATGTTATTTAATTCAAAGTTGAAAAGTTGTTGTCTTGAAAATAACGTCACATCCATTTAAAAGTTAACGCGATTAAAAACGCCAAAAACAAATTACAATTAATTTTATTGTCGCGTTCGTGTATATATATAAAAAAAAACCATAACGTAAGTTATAAAATAATATTATGAAAAGTGATAAACATTGTTAGTTAGTAATTACAAAATAATCTAGAAATACAACTATTAATCCATATGATTCAAATAATGAAATGTAGGTGGTAAATGGATATTTCACTGTGTGCTAGCCTACTTCATTCACACCTGGGGTAGCCTAACGTACGCCACACACGCTCGGACAGTGCAGTGGCGAGTCCAAACATTTCTAACAAGTGGGAATAGTATGAATATTTTAAACAATTTGCAATATTTCTGGTAGAAATGAGATATATTCAACGGTTTTTGTTGCCCGGATAAATGTTAGACAAGAATTTAGATACCAAAAGTTTTTGTTTATAACATTTCGATTATATTTCATAATTGATGGAGGAGAAAAGTTATCTCCTATTCCATGTACGGACCAGTTCCGAGCGGTGATCACCTACATTATTTTATAGGGTACACCATTTTTTATTTTTAATATACCAAATATAGTCATCACAAAACTACGTTATGCGTAGGGAGTATGTAACAGAGTTTAATTGATTAATTAAAAAGATTTTTTAAAATATCAAAATTAACCAGCATGAGTAAAAAATATATTATGAACATTATGAAGGATTTTTTGTGTGGTACATCTTTTATATTGCAGTATGTGAATCGATTTTATTGATTGTTGATGTATCGGTTGATGTGTGAGAAAAAAGTTGTAGCCTCGTTGGTTTGTCGGTTAGTTGACTGGTTGGTTTTTGGTTGACTGGCTGGCTGATTGGTTGGTTGGATGGCTGGTAAATTTGTTGGCTGATCGGTTGGTCGGTAGGTTTGTTGGTTGAAGTTGCACAGCGTTCAACTTAATTTTTTTATTTTCTTTTGAGTTTTCTGCAAATTAAATAAACATAATAATAAATTTATTTTATTTAATTATTTAATAAAATATTTTATTTAATAAATTAGATTGAATAATTGACAGTGTAACCAGAGTTTTCAATGAGGTATTTTTAATTAGCACATATTCAAATTAATTTTTCTTCAACATGCTACGCGTTAACTTGACATTTATTTATGAAGAATTTTTCAATAGTTAATTTTTATTGAACAATATAAATAATATTTTTATATATTGTTATTTAATATCTCTCATCAATCAATCATTCGTCAGCTCAAGTCGGATGTATTTATGAATTCAACTTCTCCAGCTTTATGATCTAAACAACATTCATTTTTCAATCAATCATTCTACTAAAATTTCTAAATATATATTTATAACTATTGAAGTACATACATGTAGAAATACATTATATAAACATAAATGTATTTATATAATGTATTTCTACGTGTATGTTCTTCAATAGTACATACAATAGTACATTACATACGGATATTAAATACATTTCATAAATCATTCGTATTTAAGTACATTACACATAAGTATAATGCATTAAATGCCGCACATACACACGTGTACTTTTCACACGTACAAAAATACATTTCATACTCAATAACTATTTAAAGAATTTTCTAATTTTTATCACCAACAAAAAATTGTTTAACAATTTTTTCAGAGTGAAACTTGAACGAGAAATGCTCTCTTACTCTATCAGCACTAAGTACGAAAGGCTCCAGTTGATCTTGGAGAAAGGAGTTGGCAGTTTCTTGCAGTTGTTGTAGCGAGTAATTTGAGCTGATGTGGTTGCTGCTGATGTTGTTGTTGTTAACAAAAATCCTTGGACTGATGTTCTCGTTTCTGGATTTATCATGTCTGTTGTTGTTTGTTGTGTTGTTGTTGTTGACACTCGTCATGATGTTGTTGTTGTTGTTGCTGTTGCTTTTGTTTGTTGTGGAATCGAAATTTTTGTTTACAGTGTTGCTAATGATGTTGTTGTTGTGGTTGTTGCTGGAAGTTGTCATATTTATTTTTGAAGATAACGTTGTGTTAGTTTTGTTGTAAGTTGTTGTTGTCGCGGTTAAAGTAATAGTAGTAATAGTAGTAGTAATAGTTGTTGTTGTTGTAGTTGATGTTGTTGTTTTTGTCAAATTTGTTGTGATTGATGTTGCAGTTTTTGTAGTTGATGACGTTGTTGTTGCTGCTGTTGTTGTCGTGTTGTATAATGCAGACTCTCTTGCCTTGTAGCAAATGTTTCTCGGCGTTGTAATGCTCTGCTCTGTTTATAGTTTCGTGTATTTGTTAAACATCTATTCACATTTCATCCACGTTTCGTTCACATCTCATTTAACCGTAACCCCATATCATTCACAATTAATTCACGTTTATTTCACACGCAATTGCCTTTCACTTACATTATATTCACGATTAATTCACGACTAATTCACAAGTATTAACATTTCGGTAACATGCTTTCTTACTATAGACATCTACACAAGCATTTCAAAAACCACGTGGAATGCATCTCAGTAGCAAACCTCGAACTTGGTTCTCCAGTGTTGTGATGAGGAAAACTGCTTGTTGCAGGATGGCAAGTTTCGTTTGAGGTTTGTCGGACTGTAACCTCTGGGTGACCATGCGCCCAAGCTCTTTGAAGGCCTCGTTGATGTCACGTACACGAACTCTTATTGGTTTGTTGTTTTATTACATCGTTTATTTATTGGTTTCAATTAATTGATTGGCTAACCTTCAACCAATCACAAACCTACCATTCACCAACCAACCACAAACCGACCAATCACAAGCCGACCAATCATCAATGAACCAATCACAAACCGACCAATCAACCTACCGTTCTCTGGCATTATTTTGCTGCCTCCTCAACTTTTCTTTCTCCAACTTAACTTCCGGCGTTTCATCATCATCATGACCATCAGCCATGTCGTCATCGTCGTCATCGTCATCAAGTATTTGATTACTGTTTGTTTGTTTGTTTGCTCTTATGTTTATTTGCCTATTTGTTTGTTTCAATGATACGATACAAAACGTCACGGTTATATATTTAGTTTTTTTTTAAACACTTAAAGTTATTTCATGAACCACAGACACACACACACACACACACACAAATACAGGCACACAGACACACAACTACATATTTATAAATCTGTGAAGGAATGCATACATACGCATGCATGTAATATTATATGCACCGTAATATATACAACAATTTATACGAACGTGTCTCCACAGCTATTACTATCTCCAGATGAAAAATTTGAAAATCTGAAATTTAGAAATAAATATTAATTAAAATATTCAAAGACAGAGCTGTAAATGATTTCCGGTTTTTTACTGATTGAGTGGTAAAAAAAGATACGTCCGATGCAGTTATAAACATTGGATGGGATGACTGTGAAATTTTAAAAGACCAAATTTTAAAAGATAGATAGGTTGAAAGAGATTCTGAAAGGGTAGATGCCACCGACTTGAACAGAAATTGAAGAGGCTAGGATCATTTATTGACTTTTTGTATTGTTTAACAGTGAATCAGTTGTTTTCAAGCGTTTGAACATCTTTTATAATTAACTTAAACAAACCGTGGTCTCTTGGTTTGTCCGTAATAGGAAGTGCCTGTTCCAGTACCTGTGTGCTGCTGATGATGGTGAAGTGGTTGTTGCTGCTGCTGATGGAGTGGCTGCTGGTGGTGAGGATGATGAGGAGGATGTTGTTGGTGTTGCATCGATGAGCCGTGCTGATAGTAATCTCGTTTTGACGTCATCGGTAAGAGAGGCAGTGGTGATGACGATGATGACGTCGTTAACAACCCAACTGCGTCATGTAAATATTTCATATACTGTAGCTCTGACAAAACTTAAAACCATGCTCAATGAATAAAAAATAAATTTATTATAATATAAAGCATAAATACATTAATTTAGTTCTAAAAAACTTCAAATATGGCTTATAATCTACTTAAGAGTATGAAAAAATTCTTGACTTGTTATCTTCTGCATCAGTTTTTTCACACTACCTTCTATAAAACAACATTGCGATTTGAAAAAAAGTAAAGAAGACAACAGCAGAATGAACAGAATGAAGAGACACAAAATGGACGTAACATAAACACTCAGACAGACCTTGATCGTTGCAGAGGTATGGACAGCTTTCGTTAGTAGCCTCGTAAGGAAAACAACTCTGGCGATTCAAAAAAATATTATTTTTATATTTCGTCAATTTATTTAAAACTTCACATCAAAAGATTTTTCAGTAGCATGGCTCTGGAATGATTTCTAAAGTTATAAGCATAGCACGTTTCGATTTCAGACCAATTATAAATCTGACAAATGAAAAGTTAGCAGCAGCACGAAACCAGCTCATGTCCCTGAAACATCGTACAGTTAGTATTGCCGTATCATTATGACAACAACAACAACAACAACATTATCATTACAATCCTCCCAAATGCATCGTTACAATAACAACGCAATCGCAACAACAATAACAACGTTTCAACAATCACATGTTGCATTAACTATTTATTTCCTAGGAATCAGCAAAGACAACAGCAGGAATTGAAATAAACAATGTTTTACAAATTGTAGTGAACACCACCTGACCTGGGTTGTTTCCTTGTTATGTTGATTGTAATGGCTGCTATTATTGTAGTTGTAAAAATGGTAGTAGTTGCATTGATAACTGCTTATGTTAGTGTTGTTGCTATTGATGTTTTGATGGTTGTGGTTGATGTTGTTGTTGCTGCTGTGATAATTGTTGAACCATTTGTTGGCTGGATAACTTTCTGTTTGTTGAGAAAAATACATTAATGTAATTTATAATCTTTGTATACATTTCGATTCTGGTAATGTTTTAATGTCCAGAGGCTTAAGATTACAAAACTTCATACCAAAAAAACTGACGAGACTGAATTTTTCGGAACAAAATTTTCTAAAACATGAAAGTAGAAACTTATAAAGGAAAATTTTGAACAATTTTAATAATAGAAATATATATTTAAGAAAATGCTACAATCGCAGTAGCACAAAATAACATCAATAATTAACGTAATAACAATTTTAATGTCATTAATGACAAAATTGAAAAAAACTAAAAACAATAACAAACCATTGAGACCATCTTCTGGAAAATTCCTGACCCGATTCAACGCTCCAGCAGTGTTCCCATTATTATGACCCACCATCAGTTCGTAACCTGGTAGATAACTTTTGTTCTGTTGCATTAATGGGCTGGTGCTGTTGTAGCTGCTGTAGTAGCTGCAGTATGGCTGTGGCTGGTATTGTTGTGGTTGCGGTTGGTGCACCATATTTTGTTGGTGGTTGTAACAATAGTTGTTGAATGGTGGAGAGTAGGCGGACGAATAAAATAGCGATGGTGGCGTTGCCAATGTTGACTGCGGTTGAACATGTGACTGAGGGCTGTCCACGTGGTCAACTGAGGGACTTTGATTCATGACGTCACAAGATTTGTTTCGCCCTGCGCTGTTTTTGTCGTTGGAATCTGAAAGTGAAGAAGCATTGAACAGATGTCACTCGGCGTACCTTAACTTATGCTGCTGCTGCTGCTGCTGCTGCCGCCGCTGCTGCTGCTGCTAGATTGTTTGCAATGATGTACGCCAATCTGATGGACGATTAGAAGCGACCATCGTGTAGTTGCAAACAACAGCAAGTGGAAAGCAGAAGTTTATAAAATTAAATAGATTAGCGATTAAAACAACAACATCATCTTTAAAGAATAAAATTTTTTAAAATCCAAAAATAACAAAAACACATAAACAGAACGAAGTGTCGATGAAATAAAACTAACAAAAATGACCAAACGACCGCAACAACAGAAACTGCATCAACACTAGCACAACATCAAAACTAGCAACAACATAAAAAAAACAATAGCAATAAGAACAAAGATGTTACGAGCCGAGCAGATCAATCACTTAGTTATGAAAAAGGGACTGCCCTTAATTGAACATTGCTAAGTACATTTGTACGCTTGTCACGTAACTACCAGCTAACGTCCAGAATATCTTTCTTTCTTTCCTTCTTTCTTTCCTTCTTTCATTTTTCTTTTTTTCTTTCTTCTTTCTTACTATCTTCTCTGTCGTGTTTGTATCATTTATGCTTCGCTTGTTTGCTTGTGTGTTTGTGTGTTTGCATGTTTGCACGTTTATGTATGTTTCAATGTGTGTTTACTTGTATACTGATGACACGGACACAATCAGCGTTGATTGCATCTATGATGATATACAAGTTAAAGATGATGATAATAAGGTTAAGATGATAATAAAAATTTAATCAGTTTCTGACTGAACGACAGATGAAATCTTTTTTTTGAAGATGACAATGGGAGGGAGGAGGAAGTTGAAGCGAAGACATCAGCCACGTTGGCCACTCGTTGTTAGTGTTGTATTTTGTAATGCGCTCGCGTGCGTGATTTTGTATGTTTCAATCTGTTTTTTAATGTTTTTTTTGCTTGCATGTGCCCACGTTTTTATGTATTTGTGAATTGTTTGTATGCAGTTCGATTGTTTTGTTAAAAAAAATGTTTTTCATAAAAGGATGCGATTTCATTCAAACATATTAAACGTGCATTGTTGATTGAAGTTGTTTATCATTTTGCCTTTTTTAAATTATTGTTGTTTATGTGCGTTTATATGTGCCTTTGTATCTGTGGTTCGTGTGTATGCACGTGATATGGATGGGTACGTGTGTGTACGTCTGTATGTGTATAGTGTATACATGTTGATGTTTACGGTGCTAATGTTTGTTGCACTGTTTCACGCTGGCATATACGTCGAGTCAGTTTATTTTTGAAAGTCTTATCATCTCGCATCTTAGTCCATCGTACGATGCTGGTGTGTGATTGTTTTTCTTCGTCTGTTTGTTTATTTGTGTTTGTACGTCTCTGTATGTGTTTGTATATGTCTTAAATGTGTATTTTTGTGTATTTTACTGATCTGTTTGTATGCGTTTGTTTATTATTAGTATATTTTTTAATTAAGTTTGATGTTTCTCTACGTATATTACATTGTCTTTCTGTTAGAGAGCTTTATGTACGTCATATAGTTTTTTCAACTTTGCTTATGTTCAGCTATCAATACAACAACCTACAAACAATCTACCAGCACCAGTCTCTGAATCACTTCACTTACGTATGTGTACTCAAACTACGTACTGACAATGTATTTGTATATAGGCATACCCGAATTTAAGTAGGTACTCCCAGAGCAATTTTGGTTTATCCATCATATCTCTTCAGAAATCAAAGAAACCTCGTTGATAACATGTTTACTTAAATGGATGATCGCAACAACTTTTTTGTAATGAAATATTCGGGAAAAATATGCAGAAGATATAGATGTGGCGAAATGTGAGCATGATAGCATCAACAGCAGTCAACACGTGATAGCATCAACGGCAGTCAACACATTAAACACGCTAAGCGATTTTATGCTGCTAACAAAAAAATGACATCAACAAGAGAACCAACAATGAAATAAAGTTTCATATTATTTAGAATTTTCTTTTTTTGGAGTCCTTTTTCATGTTCTTGTATAAAAAAAAAACAACAACCACTATTACTACTGCTACCACTACTACAACTACCACTATTACTACAACTACTACCACTACTACAACTACTACTACAACTACTACTACAACTACTACTACAACTATTAATAATAGCAAGTAAACAGCATATTAACAATTGTATAACAGGTTAGAACTTAACGATCGAGTAAGAATTTTGTATAATAAAAGAACTCAACACAAAGGATTTAGGTGATAATGCCTGTTTTAATGCTCCCAATCTTATAGACACTAGGCGCTTGTTGTTGTTGTTGTTATTGTTGTCATTGCCGTTGCTAATGTTTTTAATGTTGTTGCTGTTGTTGCAGATGTCTTTATAGTTGTTTTACGTTGTTTTTAGTTTTAATGTTGTTAATTTGATGAATAGCTTGTTAATAATGATGTAAATATTGTTGTTGTTGATAATGCGATTTTTGTTTTTATTATCTTTGTTGTCGTTACTGTTATTGTGGTTGTTGTTGTTGTTGATGTAATACTAAACATTTATATAATATCTACACTACATCAATGTAAGCAGATGAATTGCAATATTTTACGTTTTGAAGCTTCAATTTCAAGAGCATGTTTTAGACAATGTTAACAATTCAAAAATAAAAGTAGAAGAATAAATAAATAAATAAATAGAAAAGTAAATTGTTCTTTATGATCAGTTGAACAACAACTTAATTTACGCACACACAAACAAACAAGCAGACGCACACGCAAACACAAATATAAAACCAACTCCGAACTAATCGCTTATTGGCTCAAATCCATAGACCGTTCAGCCAATCGCGTCAGTGTATTTACCTAATGAATATGTAATGAGATTGAGAAGAAAAATAAATTAATATTAATCGTTTACTAATTGCTCTGGCTAGACTTTATGGTACCACAACAAACCACCAACAATTGCGTCATTCGGTGTAGTACTTTGTAGTCTTGTGTATAAAATTTATATACATCTGTCTGTACGCCCATGTGTGTATGTGTGTGCTGTGTTTATATAGGGAGGTTTTAGTATCTGTGTGTGTTATTGTGTGTCTGTTTTTGTGCGTGCGTGTGTACGTGAGTGTGTACGTGTGTGTATGTGTGTGTACGTATGTGTGTGTTTGGGGAGGAAGGGGGGGGGGGGGGGTAAACATCCTTCCCACAAAAATCTAGTTATCGTTATCGTTATTAAGATTAACAACACAACTTAAACACATCATTAGCTAGACACCATCATGAACAACAACCACTAAAAATTTTTTCATCTATATATTCATGTAAAACAAAGAATATAATAGAAACCAATCAAATGAAATTTAGAAGCAAAAGCTCTACGAGCAATTAAATAAATATCAATGTTAATTTTACACAACATAAGTTTTTAATAAACAAGGAAACGTAGATAGATGGATAGATGGTTGGTTGGATGGTTGGATAGATAGATAAATAAAAGAATGGATAGATGGATGGATGGATGGATGGATGGATGGATGGATGGATGAATAGATGAATGAATGATCAAAGTTAACTACAAGTTTTTTTCAAAGAGGAATGACATCATAACGTTATGAACTCTGCAAATAATGATATAATTTTATTTTTGGTTAGAAAATAAACTTCACCTTACACACACACACACACACACACACGCATAATATATATATATATATATATATTATGTAAGCATATATATAAGTATATGTGTCAATCTTCTCTTAATAAAGAGAATAAGTAGTGAGTTATTGTATGTAATAACGTACGGTAATAACGAGCTAACGAATTTGTATGTGTGTATGTTTGTTTGTATGCGTGAATGTATGCATGCACGTATGTATGTTTGTATATGTGAATGTATGTAAGTATGTGCGTGTATGTTTATATGTAAATGTTTAAATATATATGTAGGTTGTCTGTCTGTTTGCATTCAATTCTGAAGAAGTATGCAATTGAAAACAGATTTGAAAGTCTGTTTTGAATGAATATATGAATGAATGAACGAATGAATGAATGAACGAACGAACAAACGAACGAACGAACGAATGAATGAATGGATAGATGAATAGATAGATGAATGAATGGATGAACAAATGAATGAATAAATGAATAGATGCATGAATGAATGAATGAATGAATGGTTGGATAGATGGATGGAGTATAGGATGATTTAAATCGTGCTAAAATGAGTTGAAATCTACTTCCGAACGATTGTTTCATAAGATGTGACAGAAAAAAAGAATATAAAAGATGAACAAACAAACAAAGAAAAGATAAATAAATAAACAATTAGTTAACAGTTAGCTAATTGAATTAACAAATAAATATAACTATCAAAAAAAAGAATCAACGCTACGATAAGTTTCATTTAAAACAAATTTTTTTAATTGTATTAGAATGATAGCAAATAGTTACTTTAATTATCTACCTATCCGAAAATGAAAAAATTCGAATAGATATGTAAGAGTGAATATGCGTGTGTGTGTGTTTATATGTGTGTGTATGAATATGTGTGTGTGTGTGTGTATATATATGTAAGGTGTGTGTGCGGGAGTGAGAGAGAGAGAGAGAGAGAGAGAGAGAGGTGTGTATAAGTGTATGTATGTATGTTTTTGCGTAGATATGAGTGTGTGTATGTTTCTCTGTGTGTGTATGAGTGTGTGTGTATATGAGGTGTGTGCATACACACGCACATGCAAACACACTCCAAAGCGCATAAAAACATTTTTTTCGGAATGAGCATCAAATGAGTTCTTTGATAAAAATATTTGAGATAAGAGCTACGAAATTGTTTATGATTGTGATGATGGTTCTTATGATAACAATGATGATGATGATGACGACGATGACGACGACGTTGCTTACACATTCGATAATGATAACAATAATGATAAGAAAAAAAAGAGAAAGGGAGAGAAAGAAAAAAAGAGGGAGAAAGAAAGAAAGAAAAAGGGAAAACTAAAAATTAAAAAAAAAGATGAATTATTTAGATAGATAGATAGATAAATAGATAGATAGATAAATAGATTGATATATATAGAAAGCGTAGAGAGAGAGAAAGAGAGAGAGAGAAAGAGATAGAAAGAGAGAGAGCCACAAAATAATAGAGAAAAAAAGAAACAAAGAAAAGAAGAGAAATAGGAAGAGAAAGAAAGAAAGAGACAGAAAATGGGAGGTGAAATGAGAGAGATAGAGTTAAAGAGAGAGATAGAGGTAGAGAAAGAGAGTTAAAGAGAATGGAGAGAGAGAGAGAGAGAGAGAGAGAGAAAGAGAAGGAGATTACACTTAAACTTTACTATCGCGATATCATGTTTTGCAAGTTGATGGCATGCATTCTCATAGATTCATTAACACTCGCTCCCACGTTAATCATATCTCTTCATGTACGCGTGCGTGATATTAATATCACTTATATGTTATATTCACTATCCGTCTTCTTATTTATCTTAGATGGAATAAAAATCTATGTTTTACAATTTATAAATAACAATATTCGGTGTTAGTTTTATTATTAATGTTGTTGTTGTTGTTGTTTTTATTATTCGTGTTGTTATTGTGATAATTTTTTTATTATTCGTGTTGTTGTTGAAGATACATACATACACACACTTATACACACACCTCTCTCTCTCTCTCTCTCTCTCTCTCTCTCTCTCTCTATCTCATTATTGTTCTCTTATTATTGTTATTCCTTGAACCAATTCAATCACACACGCACACACACACTCAACACACACACACCACACAACACACACACACACAGCACAACATACACATTGTTTAAAAATGCTAAGTATGTGTGCGTGAGTGTGTTTTTGTGTAGGTTTGTGTGTTTGAGTTTGTGTGTGGTGTTTGTGTATATGTGAATGTGTGTGTGTGTGTGTGTGTGTGTGTGTGTGTGTGTGTGGGTGGGTGGGTATGTGTGTATGTATTTGGTGTGTGTGTGGGGGGGCGTATGAATGTTTGTGTTTGGTGTGTGTGTTTGGTGTGTGTCGGTATGCGTGTGTGTGTTTGGTGTGTGTGTGCGTGCGTGCGTGTGTGTGTGTGTGTGGGCACGTCGTATATCACTCATTTCGTAATCATTGTTATCATAAAATATTCCTTTTGTTGTTGTTGTTGTTGCTGACATAGTTGTTGTTATTGGGTTGTCATCGTTACCGTTCTTCTTTGTTCTTGAAATTTTTGCTGTTGTAGTTGCTTATGTTATTATTATTATTACTATAATTATTATTAATATCATTATCATCATCGTCCTTCTGCTCACCATCATCCATCGTCTTCATCAACATCGCCAACACCAATTAATGAGCTCTTCGGTTTTATATTTTTATTTAGTTACGAGATTGTGAAAGACGATGAGCCCTTCATAATGATTGAATATTCAACGCGATAGATTGAAATATTAAGATTTAATTTGATGAAGTCCTACCTAGTAAAACGTATTTAAATCTTAGTTACTGATTGTGTGGTTGGTCATTCTGTATGGATGGCTCAGTCGGTCGATCGGTCAGTTAATTGCTGTAGGCAAGCATTAACCAGAATCGCTACCAAACCCTTACACCATATTTTAACCGTTAAATAAATCTTTAACGTGATGGAAAACCAAATGTCTCGTAGCCAGGAATACTATCCATGAAATATATATACGCACGAATATAAATTTATATTAATTTGTGTTTTATTTTAAATACATTGAAAAGATCGGCAAAAACCGACCGAACTCGATTTAACGTCATTGTGCGATATTGCCCTCGAAGACTAAAAAAACATTCATGTGTTTAAATATTCTTCTTCTTTGCCTCTGACATTTTGACAGTTCTGCTATAATAATGAAAATAAATAAATAACTAATAATAATAGTGATGAATAAATTACAAATAATAATAATATTATTATTATTTTGATATTATAACATGAACATAGTGATAAATTATAAGTATGGTAAATAAGTGCTTTGATACAAATTCATCCATTGTCATTTTAACAACTACAATACTTGTCTGTCTAGTGCACACATCGATTCAATTATTATTAATCACCATTATCATCATCATCATCGTCGTTGACGTCATCATCATTCTCATCATTAACATCGCTATCCATCTAAGTTTAATCGCCTCATAATCATCATTATCGATAGATTTTTAGAATTAATTTATCTTTAATAAGTATCTCCAATATATATACATATAATATTGTTAGGATACCGTATTTATACAGTTTTGTACGAATTCTACCAAATTGTTGGCATTAATCAATTTAAAGTTTGTCTTTTCAAATTTCATTACTAGAATTTTTAATGGAGTTTATATATATATATATATATATATATATATATATATAAGTCTGAGTGTGCGTGAGTGTTTTGCGTGCGTGTTTTGCGTGCGTGTTTTGCGTGCGTGTTTTGCGTGCGTGCGTGCGTGCCTATGCGTTATTTATATGCATCACGTTTTTATCATTAAAACTTTATTTCGACAGACAGACACTTCCAACTAATAAAATTTACATTTAAACGGCAAAACTTGATAACAGAAAAATAATTTCGGAATAACTATCATAATGTAATATGGTATTGTAGTGAATAATTTTTGTCATGAATGATGGCGATTTTATTTTTAATGTAACATTGGTAATTTTTTTCATCTATAAAAATATCCGTAATCATAATAACATTAATAATAAATAAACAAATAACAAGATGAATAGTAAATATATATATAACTAGGACAAGATATTTGTTGTGATGCCAATGTGTCTACAAAGTGCAAATTTACATTCATACATTTATCTTTCTCTCTCTCTCTCTTTCTCTCTCTCTTTCTCTATCTCTCATTTATATATATATATATATATATATATACATACATATTTTATATATATGTAACGTGTTATATATGTGTATAATATACAAACAATTGACTTTGTATATGTGCTTGTATATATCACAAATAACATTCATAAAAGAGTCTTAGTTAAGCTGTGTATGTGCATGTGCGTGTATGGGTGTTTATGTGTATGTATGTATGTATGTGTATGGGTGTGTATGTATGTGTGTGTTTATGGGTGTGTATGTATGTGTGTGTACTTCATGTGTGTGTGTATGTGTTTCTGTAGTATGTAACAGGTTATGCGTGTGAATGAATCAGTAATGAAAAGCGGTTTGTTGTGGCTCCACACTGTCTAGAATGTTCAATGGGATTGAGTATTCGTTGTATGTAAGTTTTTTTAAAATGTGTGTGTGTATGTGTGTGTGTGTATGTGTGTGTGTGTGTACGTGTGTGTGTGTGTGTGTTTGTCCATATTTTTGGTGCTTCTCGTAGTGGCGATGGGATTTTGTAGTGTTGGAATAGTATGATGATGAGGCAATGTGATAATGTGATCGGGCGATCATGTGAATATGTGATAATGTGAATATTTGCGTGTCTTGTGGTACGCGTGTTTGTATTTTTTCCAGAAAAAAAAGGTTTCTAGATTTTATTTTTGTTTACATTTTTGATTGAAAATGTATTTTTCTGACGTGTGTGTGTGATAATGATGACAGGTATCACCGATGAACTAACTGATTGATAGCTATCGTTGGTGTATGTTGGGTTTGTTGTTGTATTCAACGCTCGATCAACATTCATATCTTTATAACCAGATGGCTGTTTACCAAAGCATTATGAAGGTGAAATTTTACACCTAGATTAAGTGACAATAAAAAATGTTTTCAAACGGTTGACGTCTCAAATAATAATGATAATTTTGCGTCATCTTTACTTTAATTTTGTAAAACTTTTGATCAAAACTTTTACAAACCTATCAGTGCAGTGTAACCATTAATTAGTGGCGACATTGCATGCTGCCGAATTGTTGAATTATATTTCCTAATCTTGGAACAGGAGTTGTCAGCATTTTGACAGGATAGCATGTTGTACGGAGATGGGAAGCTGGTTGATGATGGTTGGCTTGGAGAGTAATTTTGGTGGCTGATGTGGTTGCTGCTGTGGCTGATGTGGTTGCTACTGTGTCTGATGTGGTTGCTGTGAATAACGTTGTTGTTGATGTTTTTCTGGAAGTTATCTCCAGAACTTCTAGACTCGTTATTCATATCGTTATCGTACCAAAATTTGTTGTTGTTGTTGATGTTATTGTTGTTTGTATAACTTGCGTTGTATAATCCTGAATTTACAATTCTATGTTTTTGAGGAAAGTTTTGCTGTTGCAAGGATTTTGCAGAAGAATTTTTAGTTACTGATGGTGAATATGGTGATAGCGATGACGACAATGGAGATGAATATAAAGTGAGAAGTGCTGATAACGATGACGACGATGATGGGGAGGATGATGATGACGACAATGATGATGATAGATTCATTACTGAAATTTATTTTTTGATGGCTCTAAGTCCTTGTCGAAAGTTCCAACGTACATTCGCAATTATTATTTTTTTGTTTGTTTTTTTGTTTGTTTTTTTGTTAGTTTGTTGTTTTTTTCGTTTGTTATTGTTTGTTGATATTAGTTGTTTGCTGCTGTCATAGATTAAATTGTTATTGACGTTGTTGATTTTGTTATTATTATAAATAAAAAATTATAAATGAAATCAGTTCAAATATATTGTTGATAGTTTGAAAAAGTTACTGATAATAACATAAAAAGTATTAAATCTTATCATCAAATAAAACAGCAGCAACAACACCTAATAACAATAATTAAATTACGCTAATGGTACGTGATCTGATCAGAAGCTTTATGTTGTTTTTAGTAACAACATTCTTATGAACACACTGTTTATAATACTTCAATTTTTTCACAGGCATATTCACACACATACACACAAACAAACAAACACACACACAAACACACACAGATATATATATATATATATATATATATATATACAAAAATACATACATACGTACCTACAAGTATATTAATAATATTGCATACACACATAACCAATAAATTAATTACAACTGCAAATAATAATAATGACTTGCATTGTCATGGTTTATAAAGTGTGCTTGCATTGTTGTTGTCGTTGATGTTTGTTTGTTTGTTTGTTTGTTTGTTTGTTTGTTAACGCTCTTTTCTTGCAAACTGTTCACTCTTTTGTTGTTCGCACATAAAATGTGAACCGAAATACATGAACCTACATGACGAAGGCCCGACGTAAATAATAAATTAACGGATGAATGAATGAATAGACAAATGTTCACGTGTTTGTGTGTGCGCCGGTGTGTGTATGTTTGTATAAGTATGTTTGTGTAGATGCACGTTTGTTTGTATGTTTGCGTGCATTCACACATGTGAGTTTGGTGTGCCTGTGGGGCTCGGAACGGAGTGAAATTGTTATCAGATGTTCGAAAAATATTTTATTTGAACAATTAACAATTTTCAGTTTGTAATAAGAAATACTGTCTTAGAAGCAAGCAACCAATGTCAGTGGAGTTGTTTCATATATTGTTTGTTTAATTTTTCTTTTTTAAACATTCGAGCATTGAACAGAGATAACCGAATAGCATAAAATTAATATGCACAAACACGATGCCCGCACATAACATCATCATTAGTATCCACCGCATGCTTCTTGACCTCAAAAAGTTCAAGGTCATAGATCATATGTAGGTCACGACAATGCAAATTACCAGCTTAACTTATTGTTTGTCTTGCTCTATCATATAACAGAGATAATGATTGTGGCCGATCGAAGGGGTGATGGGTCGGTTGATTGATTGATTGATTGAATGATTGATTGGTTGATGATGGATTGGTAACTGATTGTTGATTGATTGTTGATTGATTGGCTGATTGATTGATTGGCTAATTGATTAATTGATGATTGATAGGTGTTAAAGTTAGAGCTACTGCAAATTAAATAGCTCACAACTATTACCTCACAACGTTTAGAACAATCATGTTTAAAATGAGAGGAAGAAAAAAATTAATGAAGATTCCTGTAAAAAGACTTACGATGAGGATTAGATTGAAAGGTGATAATTATGAAATAGAGGGCTAATGATGACACCCGCTAAAGATTCAAATTTTAATTATAAAAGTGAAATACATATTACAAATCTTCTCAATCGCAGACGCTGAATTAGTTGGGCAGCAGAGCACGTTGTTCTCCAGCAAGTAGTTTATTGGTAAGGTAGAGAAATCTCCACACCTACAATATTTTTTCTACAATCTGTTGGTTCAACTCCGCGATGAACAGTTATTTTTGCAATATTTGTTTGATTAGTTTGTCTATTATGAAATAAAATAGCCAACAACATCACAGAAACCAAAATGACCGGCTAGACCTTTCAAAGAGGAAATGATAACAATTTCTACTCTTTAACTGTTTTTTCCGGCTCAATTTGCAGAGGGTTGTTTGAAATGATGCTGATTAATTAAGCAGTTAATTGTTTTTATTTCGATTAATCAATCAATCAATCAATCAATCAGTCAATCAATCAATCATACAACTTTTGTGAAACGACAGGACTGATATATGTCAATCAGTGTGGTTGGTTGGTTGGATAGGAGTTCGGATCAAGATTCAATAGGGCAAAAAAGAAATTAAACAAATTGAAGTGAGTGAGTGAGTGAGTGAGTGAGTGAGTGAGTGAGCGAGCGAGCGAGTGATTGAGTGAGTGAGTGAGTGAGTGAGTGAGTGAGTGAGTGAGTGAGTGAGTGAGTGAGTGAGTGAGTGAGTGAGTGAGTGAGTGAGTGAGTGAGTGAGTGAGTGAGTGAGTGAGTGAGTGAGTGAGTGAGTGAGTGAGTGAGTGAGTGAGTGAGTGAGTGAGTGAGTTATCAGCCAATGATTGAGCGAATGAGTGAATGAAAAACAGCGTTTGAGTAAATGAGTAAGTGATAAAATACAAAAGATCGTCTAAGCTTGGAATTAAAACATTTAAACACCCCACGTCATAATCGTCACGATAATCATCTATGCTATCATCACTGTCACCATATTCATCATCATATTCATCATCATATTCATCTTCTTCGTTATCGCCATAATCATCACTATCATTACCATCATCATTATTTCGAACATTTCACTATCAACCAGTCGCCAAAACACAGCGGGAACAGCTAGAAACGTTTAGCCACCATCTGGATGCATTAGAATGTTAAATCCTCCTTCTTTTCACCATCATCTTTTCATCATCATGGTGCTTATGTGTACCACAATGATATAATTATTATCATCATTTAACGTAATAAATATTTCCTTTTTCCAATGACAAATCATTGTTCATCAATTAAATTAATGAAAAAAAAATCAATAAAACCATAATAACCAAACTTTGCTTGTCCAATCCGCAACAAATTCATGACTAATTCTATTTTGGTAACAACATTTACACAAACATATTTACTGTGTATCTATCTACTTAGTGTATCATACATACGATAGTATATAGATATTATATATATATATATATATATATATATATATATATATATATATATATATATATATATATATATATATGTGTGTGTGTGTGTGTGTGTATATAACACGTATTTATATGTATCAATTATTAAGATAAGTATCTATCAATAGATAGTTTCATAGATAGAATGTTAGATAATGACATTAATGATTATTATTAGTAATCCTTACAAAAACATGCCCATGTTTGCATTTGAACAACGTTTCGTTAGTTGCTTGCCTGGTTGGACCGCCAATAAGAACAGGGAGGCTTACTTAATACAAATACAAATACAATTAATACAAATACAATTAATACGAATACAAACAAATGATACAATACTAATGTTCTTACTCAGCAAATCTTTTGTTAAATATTACAATTATGCTGTCTATCACTCTACCTATCTATCTACATATATCGCAATAATTAAAACCGATTCACCCATATTATATGTATATAGACGTATGTATGTATGCACTGTATATCTACGTTATGTATATTTAATATATGTATGTATTGTATGTTGTATATATACAATATACTAATTATACAAATGTTGATTTAGTTTGTATTATATGTGATTATATTTTATATAAAATCGATGTATTTCAGCTACAATGTTCAATAGTTTTCTATCGATATATTTAACCATAAATTCATTTCAAAGTGAAATGTTTCGAGTTTATGCATGTATATATTTATATTTTATATACAAATGCATACAAATCTATATAAATAACCAAGTAGAAATATGTCTTGAGAATTTAAGAGTACGCTATAATCAGTAATAAAACATATTTTAATGCATAACAAACATATAAACGCTGTTTATACACGCACGTTTATGCTGATGTGAGTTGCATTCATCTCTGTGCCTCTCTCTCTCTCTCTCTCTCTCTCTCTCTCTCTCTCTCTCTCTCTCTCTCTATGTGTCTATGTGTTTTTATTTGTTTATATGTTTTTGCACGCGTGTATGTGTGTTTGTTTGTTTTTGTGTTTGTTCGTCTGTGTTTGTGTTTCTGTAACTACAAAATCATCATCATTTTTTTATCTCTATTGAATGATGATAAAGTCTTCATCCTCATCGGTGATATTTCTCACTAAATCATTTTTCCTAACTCATTACCACCATCGTCGTTGTCACCATCCTCGCCATCGTCATCATCTCCATCATCATCATCGTCATCATCATTGCATACGTTAAGCAAACCTCTCGACGCCTCAATTAGGATCACCATTTCTTGAAACTTTATAAAAAAAAAATCCCAACACGAGCCATTTTCAACATTCATGGATCAATGAATGGTACGTACGCATTGGCATGTATATGAAGAACCTCAAATGTCAAAAAATAAATTTATAAAAACAGAAGAGAGGGAGAAAAAAAGAGAGAGAGACAGAAAGAGAGAGAGAGACAGAAAGAGAGAGAGAGACAGACAGACAGACAGAAAAAGGGAGAAAGAAAGAGAGAGAAAGAGAAAAAGAGAGAGAGAAAATATGCGTATGCCACACAAACTACTTAGCTACATGTTGAAGCACGTGCGTGCAGTTTGCAACCGTCCAGACAGAATGGCGCCAGAGGATATCCAAGCGCAACTTTTTCTTCAAGTTCTCTACATCATGACGTCATCGTTTCGTTGTTAATGTTCTTGCTGGTTTTATTGTTTTTGTTTTGTTGTTATTATTATCATTGTTTTTATGATGTTTATATTAATATTATTATTATTTGTGTTATTGATTTTTTTTGTAGTAATAAAAAAGTTCAGCGTCTCTGTTATGTGTGTATGTTTGTGTGTGCGCACGTGTTTGTGTTTGTGTGCGCGCGCGTGTGTGCGTGTATGTGTGTGCGTGCGTGTGTGCGTGTATGTGTGTGCGTGCGTGTGTGCGTGTATGTGTGTGCGTATGTGTGTGTGTGTGTGGTGACGTTGTGATGTTCAATTGCGCTTCATTTAAATATTAATTTTCGTTGACTGTAGTAATTTTTATTCATTTCATCGCACGTTTAAAAAAAATAATAATACTATTATTATTATTATCATTATTATTACTACTATTGTTATTACTATTATTACTACTACTATTATAATTACTACTACTATTATTAATAATATTATTATTATATTATATTATTTATTATTATTATTGCTGTGAGAATTTTTTTAAACCAATGATTTTCGACGTGACTGATGACAGCACGCTGAACATTAAACATTTAAATCAAATTTTTAATTTTTACGTAACACCATCGGCTCAAATGGTTAAGTCAGCTGCCTTCCTCAACATTAAATTTTATGGTGAACAAGTTTTTAATTGTTGCAATTAATAATAATACTACTGCTGCTATTACTACCACTACTACTACTGCTACTGCTGCTACTACTGCTACTGCTGCTACTACTGCTACTACTGTTACTACTGCTACTGCTTACTGCTACTGCTGCTTTTACTCCAGCGTTGGGTAAATCATTTTTTTTATCAGTTTTAATAACGATCAAATTTGTGGCTAAAAAATTCATTCATTCGTTCGTTCGTTCGCTCATTCGTTCGCTCGTTCGTTCATTTATTCATTCAATAATTTTTACATGTGCCGTTCACTGTAAACGATAAATAATTTTCTTCATATAATAATATAACGAATCATCAAAAAATATGATAAAATAACAAAAATAAATGAACAAGTAAATAGAAGATTTAAAAGTGTTTATGAGTAGCGCTTTTCATGGAAGGAACTTATTGAGGGAGTTGAAAAAACTAGTTATACTAATAATCCTATCTACCTATTCAATTGCCTCAACTAGTGATATCTAAGCTTCAACTTATCAATTCATTACAATTAAGCCCCAGCTTATCTGAAATTACAAGAGTAAAAGAGCCCAATCCATTCGCCAAACGGCATCCACCCAACCACCTTCACAATGCTTTGGACTCCGAGTTTATAACAATAATGTAAAACTTAATAACTTACCTATTGATAGATCTATGGTGTTTAATTTACATTACAAAATCGTTACTATTATTACATTCTTGCCCTTATCTACCCATGACATTAAATTACTCTCAACCTTTGTAATAATAAATTTAGGTTCTTATGAAAGTAAAATTACGATTACTAATGTATGTATTTGTGTATGTATTTGTGTATGTATTTGTGTATGTATTTGTGTATGTATTTGTGTATGTATTTGTGTATGTATTTGTGTATGTATTTGTGTATGTATTTGTGTATGTATTTGTGTATGTATTTGTGTATGTATTTGTGTATGTATTTGTGTATGTTGTGCGTAATACGCAAATGCGTGAAATGTGTGCAAAAAAATAGAGAAGCGATGAAACTTACGCTGTCCGCCCACCTCAGTTCAACTACATCAATGTTGTATGTTCTATCTGTCTTACGATTAAAATTATTCCTCCCTACCTTACCTATAGTTACCTAATGTAATGTGTGCATGCGTGTATGGTGTGTGTGCGTGTGTGTGTGTGTGTGAGCGTGTGTGTACGTGTAAGATTTTTACGAGGAATGTACGAAATGTTCAACTAGTTAGAGATAAGACGTGAAAGAGTTAGACAAATGAATAAAATGTAATCACTGTGAGATTACTGTTCGTACAGCTCGTGTAAATTTACCAAATGAAATTTGTGACATTATGGAAACAAATAATAATTAACAATGGTTTTTAAGGTGTTTTATAAATGTCAAGGTCAGTTCCTTCCTTTGATAAGTTGTTGGTTCATGTGTATCATCGTGTATGTGCTTATATTATGTTTTTATATTATGTTTGTGTGAATGTATGTGCAAGTGCGCGTGTGAGTGTAAATACAAATTAAAAAAGTAAATAAACACAATATATATATATATATATATATATATATATATATATATTATATATATAATATAAGTATGAAGTAATGTTATAGGGTATGAGTGCACGACGAACTCTTTGATTAAGTGTCGTTATTGGACAGTTTATATCATCTTTGTTATCACTCGTGTGGCTATTTATTTCATAAACATTATTTCCTTTTTTAAAATCACGTGAATACTGATTTGAAATAAAGACCAAAATAAGCTGTATAGAATTGATCTCTAATTAAAATAAAAAATAATAATAGTTTAAACAAATGATTTAAAATTATTTGAATTCAAATCGTCCATCAAATCTGCTGGTATTTTCTATCACTGCTACTACAATCACTACTACTACAACTACTACTTCTGCTGCTACTACTACCATTACTACCCCCAATTCAATACTAATGCTATTATGAACTTAAATTTTAATGCCATTAAATGTTTGTTACTGTCTTAAATAGTTGAGAGAAAATGAAATGAAAATAAAAGGAATGAATGATTGAATGAATGAATGAATAAACGAATAAATATGTAAGCTACGAATAAACAAAAAAACGAACGAACGAATGATAAAATGAATGAGCGAACGAGTTAATAAACAAATGAAGGAATGAAAAATGAATGAAAGAATGACTGAATAAATGACCGAATAAATGAACAAATAAATGAACAAATAAATGAATGAAAAATGAATGAATGAAAGAGAAGATAAATGAATAGCAATTATGCTTAAAAGAATGGTTTCTTAGAAAATAAATAGCTTATTTTGATACATCTATTTAGGCATACATGTACGCAGAGCAAATGTATGTTAATAGATGAGCGAGCAGTGGCAGGCGATAGTTTACAAACATGTATAGTAGAGTGATAATAATATTATTTGTTATTATTATTATTATTATTATTACTATTTATAGCCGATATTTTTACGGTTTTAATTTATAGTTTATATGATTTTGTAATTAAGTAATGAAAAACAATTACAAGTTTCCGTATCTCAAACATAAAATAAGCAGTTAAACATGGCATAAATATTTAAAAAGAAAACTTAATAAATTATTTAATAATTTATAATTTGATATCACGATCTTCAAACATTTGACTATTGTCAATAAAAAAGTGATCATTGTACAGCGTTAAGTGATAAACTGGGATCTCTTCGCAGTCAAACCCAGACTCTGCAACAGCAGGACTGGGCGTCTTAACCATTACGCTATCTCGCCGCCCACCTCTGTCCATTCCTTTTCCTTCAATTTCAAATTTTATTAAAATTCTCTAAAGTATTCTGTACATGCATTTTACCATCTTTTGTAAAGTAGACTGATCTCTGGTATGGTTATTTTATTAAATCAACACGCGCGCATGCATGTATAATTGTATATAAAACATCAAACCATTTTTTATCTTAAAATCGAGGCAAAATCTTCAGTAAGAATCTTTACAGACTTTAGAACGATCTTAAAATGAATTGAATTCAATAGACATTTACATGAAATGAACCAAGCGCTGATAATGACTCTATGGTTGATTTCAAATTTTCATTCTTGTAATCTGATCAATAAATTTTGCTTATTTTTTTCTAGGAGATACAAATTTTTGAAAAATCAACGATTTGAAAAAGATAAACATGTCTACTGCAACTAAAAACAAAACAAAAAACGAAGATAAACGAAAGCCCTAAAATAACTGAATGATCAATATTTAATGTTAATTGATGCCGATCAATATTTTACAAATTTTCAAACGAAAAACCTCAAAGTAGAAAAAAATACATGAATTTAAACCGACACTTCTAAACAGTTCAGTTATTTTCGCTACTTTATTTTCATAAATAACATCTCGCTCCCATAAGCAAATTTTTTTCAGCTAAATCCTCCTCATCATCACCTAATCATCAGCATCTTCATCTCTTCATCATCTCCTTCTCACCATTCCACTAGTTTCCATCATCTCAATCTTCTTATTATAAACATATTAAGACTTTGTGAAGGTGTAATGAAGCCACTGCTCACACAACGCCAGCATCCAACATATCTCGAGATAAGTGAGCAAGTGCACCACTTTCATCTTGTTTTCCTCTACTAATAAAAAGAAAATTAAATAAATAAGAAAATTAATTCATTCCACCGATGGTTCTCCATCAAAATTAACTCCACATATTCGTAACAGGAGCCGAGTTAGTCGAAACTGCAACATAACACATAACAATATCATCAAATTTATGCATAATTAGGTTAAAAAATTCTTAAAAAGATTATCCATCATTAAACCCTATGTACAAATATAGCTAACATTCACATTTACGTGTATATACTATGAGCTATACAAACATGTATACATAATGTATCATAATATACATATAAACAGATGCACATATGTGTATACTAACAGAAGCTTGCACACATACATGCATGAATAGAAGTAGTGGAAGAAAGTTATATATTAATTCAGCACACTGTAGACAGCGAGGCGCCTAAACGAATTATTATTATTTACATTATTCATTCTTTTGCTTATTATTATTTTTGTTCTTTGCTTTTCATTGTTATTTATATTGTTTATTGTTAGTATTTTGTTGTTTCATTCATTCATTCAGTTGTTGTTGCTGTGTATAGCATTACTCACGTGATCAGATTGTGTCTGAACTTTAGTAGAATAATAATTTGTGCAGTAAATTAAGTATGTACGAGTGTGATGTATTGTATGAGTGAATGTGTGTCTGTGTATTGTGCTCAGTTGCACGAACAAAAAATGTACTCAATTGTACTTTCTTCTTCTCTACTAATTGCCAGTTTAGAACGTGCTTTTCAGAATGTATGTATTTATTTCAGTTGTGAAGTGATCAGAAGTTTGAGAAGGAAATCAAAGTTAAATCTCATTTTTTGGCCGATGAACAGATCATTCAAAATTATTTTTACGCACATCCTTTACAAACATTGAACTTAACTTTATTTTCGATGACTTATGCTAATGTCAGTTGTTAAAGTAAGTCGCTATTTTACAAATCAATCCCCTGAAATTAGGAAAAATATTTATATAAATCAAATAAACCTTTCATCATTCTGTCACATTTCAATCTTCACTAATTTTGAACGCCTCTTCAAAAATATTTACTCATACATACATGTAGATGCCGAAAATGTTTTCTGTTGCGATTTCAAGTAGCTCTGTATGTGCGATGAAAAACGTGTTTTTCGACACTTCGTTTTCACTAGCAGGGCAGCTCCAATTAACAATGTAGTGAAGTAATCTCTTTTTTCCTCTGCTATGTAGTTTCTCAACTTGAATCGTTTCTTCACTTCATAGTGACTTCTCCAGCCTCATCTCTAAAACTTGTGCACTTTTTTTTTTATTTTTCCATCTCATTTTTTTAAATTTCAAAATTATGTACCTTTTTATTAAACATTTAATATGTAAAAGGCTTTTTTAAGCCAATTTAGCTTTTTCTAAATCTAATCACATCATTATTTCAGTTGAACGCTTTCATAGTACTAAAAACTTGTTTATCTATAAAAGAAATTTAACCGATTTCTGTTTCAAAGAGATACAATTTCATTTAAAAGATTTCATGAATAATATAAATAATATACTGAAAAATAACGGATTAGGCTCCAACAATAGAAGAGTAAATTTTTCAGCCAAAATCGATGTTGTCCATATTTTTGTAACATGCGTCGTGTGTGACCTTTTTAATAACACGTAGCACTGACTTTAAATTTTTTAGAATAAATTAGCATGAAACGTCCTACGAATGATGCGACATCTTTACGGAAAAACTTCCACGCATTGATAAATATCGACCAGAACCGGCAAATCAAGCAAACTTAGGGACACCATTACAAAAATTTTATAATACTTAAAAAACAATTTAAATTTCAGAAACATCCGCCAGAAAGTTCGACCGTTTCTCAGAATTTTCAATTTAGTTAACAGAACAGACATTGCTGTCATTATACAATTATGAAAAAAACTTTTGGTTTTAGATAAGAGATAAGACCTTTATTTAAGCAAACATACGTGAAGACATGATAAATTGTGAAATAACAATAGTGTAACATATTATGAATCAAATAAGAATTGCAAACTTCATCTAAATTATTTCAAAGATTGGATATAAACGCAGGAAATTTGAATTAAAAACAAGAAAAAGGTGCGCAATAAAACGCTAACATAACATACGATACAGATGTTATATCGATAATGAGATAAAATACCAAACCATACATAGAAATCAAGATGATTCGTAACTTACATCAAGCGCAAAGGAACAAAATTAATAAATTATCTTTCAGTGATAAATGTACACACGTTAAGGTTAATCACAAAATATAATCATCAAATCAACTGTATCATAAGCAATCCAGTTGTTAATAAATGGTTTCATGCAAGGAACAATAAACTGTAAGATGGGTCTTGGACATCTATCATGGCACGGTCATTTGCTGGAAGCAAGAAGAAGGGTGTGCTGACCTCCAGCTGACGCCATTATGCAACTCCTGTGAATTTTAAAAAGTTAATTAATTAAAATCATTAAATATATTAAAATTTATATTAGTCATATTTCATTCAAAATACACTTTTTAAACTTAACTGCCAAATTAAAAAAATTAAACTGTAGTGTAGAACAATAATCATTCTATACATTCATTCAAATAAAAATATTAATACAGAAATGAAAAACAAACATTTTTTCAAGCTGTTTTCCTTTTATAGGCTTTGGAGCGTAAACGTCTTCTTCATCATTTCCATTGCCAAGTTGAAAGGTGCTGCCCATACCCCATCCATACAGCACGCCCTGGTCATCGACTGCATAAGAAACCGATGCACCGGCACTGATTGACAGTACTTTTTTGTCCGCCAAGGTATCTATCAAAGTCAGCTCTTTCACGTCTTCCTTTACTTCTCCTAATCCCAATCGACCATACTCTTTTCGACCCATGCTGTACGACTTTCCAGCTGCATCCATGGCAATGATATGGTGCTCAGCACAAGCAATCTGCTTCCACTCGATAGATGAATCAAAACTGGGACTCATCTCTGGAGTAAATCGATCCCTCATATCAGGAAATCCTGAAATTGAAACAAGGAAATTTAATATTTGTTATTAATCTGATAAATAAAATATGTTATTTAAAAACAATGATGCTTGAAACTGGTGTCTTACAAACCTAGTTGGAAGTAATTATTGAGACCCCAGGCCCATATTGCACCATCAGTTGTCCTGGCAAATGATATGTAAGCGCCTGCCCAGATGTCAACACATTTCATTTTCTTGCGAAATGACACTTTCCCAGGAGTAAGGATTTTACCTTGAATTAATAAAATAAATTAATGAAATTATTTAATAAGATGATAAGAAATGATATTAAACACAGGATCAGATAAAAATTCAAAAAAAGAAAAATAAAGAAAACCAACTTAGGCCCCTTCGTCCACCTCTCTGGGCAAAATATTCAGCCACCCTGCCCAACTGACCACAATCTGAAGCCCCCAAACTGAAAATGTCACCCTTATTCGAGAGGCACAAGAGATGCGAACATCCACAAGCGATTTTCACTATAGTCTGATCACTCAAAATCAGTGAAGGCTTCTCTATTTTAACCTCTAATATTTGATGTTTGACATCATTCTCATCATCTTTGTTCATTCCAATCACACCACTGTTATCCTGTAACGAATTGGTTGAAAAAATATAAGAAAGAATAGTTAACATAAGAGCGTGGCATACGCGTAGTGAACAAAATAAAACAAATTAATAAGCAAAAATCTGAAAAAGTTTCAACAAACAAGCAAGCAAACAAACAAGTACAAACCCTGAAGGTTCCCCATATGTAGACATGCCCCTTGTTTGTGAGAGCAACTGAGTGGCTATCACCCGCAGCGATCTGCACAACACAACCTTCAATGCCAAGAACCTTATCTGCAGTGAAACAGTTTTCTTCCTCCTCTGTTTTTCTACCCAACGAACATTCATCATTGCAACCAAATGAGTAGATCTGGAAAATATGTTACAATGTATTTTTTAGTATTTAATTTAATATGAATTTAATTAAATTTTAAAGTTTAAAGTTTAAACTAACTTCTCCCTTAGCAGTGAGGCACAAGCTGTGCATGCCACCAGAGCAAACTTGGATGATTGGATCTTTCAAGTTGATCTTGCTTACCCTGTTGGCTTCCATGATGTCAGGACCTAACCCTAACTGACCCACTTCTCCCATGCCCATACTGAATGACGTCCCACTTGCAGTGAATGTCAATGGTTCATTCGGAATCCTATAAAAATTTATTATCGTTGTTCAAATAGGTTGGTGATTAAATAAAATGCAAAACCTGATCTAATCCAGAATTAATAATCACTTTTTAATAATTCAATTAATTTAATAATTAATACTAACTTGTATTTTTTGAGCTGGGAGGCACGTGGACTAGGGGATCTCCGACGCTTCTTTTTTACATCAGCGGCAGCTTGACTTTCGGCGGCTTTTCGCTTTCCTAATCCCATCTTTGAAACACAAATAGAAAAACAAATTTTTAGATTTATCCGGCAATCTCAATCCGTCAATCAATGAGGATGTATATACAAATTGGCGGCGATCACGAAAAAGGAAACAAAACTGAATGAAAAGTGAATTAGATGTTAAGTAGGGCAAACTTAAGTCCTTAAGATATATATATATAATACCCTCCCGCTCACAATCCCGTTGAAAAATTAATTTAATGACCGTTCATAAAATTTACAATCTGAAAGAAGTAAATTAATTATTTCTTCCTATTTCTCTTGCAATTTGTACCATCGTAAAATTAAATTTCCGACATGGATTTCACATATGTATTATATAAAGTTGTAATAAATGTATTAGGTATCATTATAACAATCGCATTATGACAGGGGTGGGCAATTTTTTGGATGTGAGGGCTGCATTGAGAACTATTTGACTTTTGAAGGGCCGCATTGAGAACTATTTGACCTTTAAAAAGCCGCATTGAGAACTCTTTGACCTTTGAAAGGCCACATATGTATTTAAATAGCAAATTTTTTCGACCTGTTGACTGAGAGAGAGAATTTTTGTTAACATTTTGTGGCTGACGGCTTTTTGTTTGGTCGTAATGTTTGTACGTTAGTTTTATTTCGATATTTGTTCGTTCGTTCTTTTCTTTCATTCGTTCCTTCAATCATTCATCTATCTATTCATTCAACTATCCATCCATCCATTCATTCATCCATTCATTCACATACAACCACGTCTTTATTGTTTCCTAAAAAAGCCACAATCTCATCCGCCTTCAAGATCAACGTAGTAGTAAAATAAAATTTCACACTGCGATCAACAACCAACCGATGAAATGTTATTCGAATGTTTCGGTACAACTATAGCACAATTCACAGTTTTAATTCTAAAATTCTATATACCAGATTTGGGTTTTTATTTCAAACCGGTATCCACGTGAATAGTTGCTTAAATTTAAATTACAGTAAATGATTATGAAACCAAGGGGAGGCCTATATTTACCATTAAACAACACTTTCTTATGGTTTGAAGCATGGATATGCAAAGAATCTCAATTTTTGCAACTTTTAATTATTTTCGGTAATGTCGATTTTATTTGTTTAAATTTATACCAAATAAAAGTAATTAATTACCATATTGAATAACAATTTAAAAAAAATAAAATTTTAACATTTTAAATAAAAGCAATATTCCGTTATTAGTAAATATACTACCGTAACTTTCGACTCGAACCTCACCCTCCATCTCCCCTCCAGAAGTAAGCTCCTTGTTCAACTGTTGAAAGTGAGCGAAGGCTGTTATATTTATTCTAGTTATATGTATCAAACAGTATCTTATTGAACAAAATAGTATCATAAAATAAATAAAGATACTTTTTTTTAATATAAAAAATTCTCAATTTGATTTCATTGCGATATCGATGATGATGATGATTGTGACCTGACTAATTAAAAAACATCAAATAAAATTTATAATAAATTATAAATTTGAACTGCGTGCGCACATATGTAACACTGATTACTGTTGAGTTTATAATGAATTTATATACTATATATATACAAAGCGAGCAAAATTTTAATATAAAAGCGCTTATAAATCTAAGCATATTAGCTCAGCTTGGCTCGGCTGGCTTGGAATTGGATGTTAAGCAAGGTGTGGTCTCAAACTATTTGGAATTCTTGCAGAAAAATTTGAACTGCGTGCGCACATATGTAGCACTGATTACTGTTGCGTTTATAATGAATTTATATACTATATAGTCTATATAAAGCGAGCAAAATTTTAATATAACTCTATGCATATTGGCTCAGCTTGGCTCGACTCGGCTTGGAATTGGATGTTAAGCAAGGTGTGGTCTTAAACTATTTTGAATTCTCCCAGAAAAATTTGCGCACATATGTAGCACTGATTACGACTGTTGCGTTTATAAGGAATTTATTACTATATATATAAAGCGAGCATAATATTATTATAAAAGCGCTTATAAATCTATGCATAATGGCTCAGCTTAGCTCGGCTCGGCTTGGAATCGGATGTTAAGCAAGGTGTGATCTCAAATTATTTTGAATTCTCCCAGAAAATTTTGAACTGCGGCGTACATATGTAGCATTGATTACTGTTGCAATTATAATGAATATATATATATATATATATATATAAAGTAACTAGAATCCATGTATACAAATAATTAATAAGATTATATGTTTTATATAAAAAGCAATATAGCAGATTCAACCAGCCAATCAGAAAATTTCGAAGGCGTTCGTTCGATGACGTCAATTTAGTACTGTTGGCATTGTGGTTAAGACTATAATACTGTAGTACATACATTAAATAAGTTTTTTACTGATGTGAATGATTGAAATGGTGAAAGTGTATGGTTGAAACGAGTATAAATAGGAGCTGAGAAAACGTGAAAATCAGATCAGGCATTCTGCCTCGCATGAAGCAGTCTGCCTGATCTCATTTATATTATTTTTTTATTTTTATTTATTTTATTATATAGAGTTATATAGAGTTTGCATGCCTGTGGTTTGTGTGATTGTATGTTGTATTTTTTTATATTTTAGGTGGATTCTTTAGCGGTTGCTCATACATACACACATACGTCATGTTTGTTTGTGTGGTAGTGTTTTATGTTCTGTTTTACTCCTTTTTCTCTTTCTTCATGAGTCTTAAGTTAAGTTAATGAAACATAGGTAGGTGAGGTAAAAATTAATTTATTATATAGGTAGGCTAGGGCATAAGGTGATTTAGTTACATAGGTAGGTTAGGGACTTCTATTCTTTTACTCTACTTGGTGGTGTGTGTTTTGCTTTGTTTTTTTTTATTTGTTTCACATCATACATATAACAGGTACGCGGTGGTTCCTGGTTTTAGTGGGATTTTTATTGATTGAATGTGGTGGTATGTATGGTTATATAGAGTTATATAGAGTTATATAGAGTTATATAGAGTTATATAGAGTTATATAGAGTTATATAGAGTTATATAGAGTTATATAGAGTTATATAGAGTTATATAGAGTTATATAGAGTTATATAGAGTTATATAGAGTTATATAGAGTTATATAGAGTATAAATCCTATATAGATACCTTTCTTTGAGGTTCTTTTCTTTGCCGACCGGTCGGCTTCTTTGCGTTTCTCTATTTTCATTTAAATTAATTAAATAAATAAGATTTTTCCATTAATTTAGGATCATTCAGGTTCATTCATTCAGGTTGAAGCTTCCATAGGAGTTTATCGTGGAAGATCAGAATGGTTGTGATGTCACGCTACGTTTGTTCATTCAGTGGCAAAAAATGCACGCCTGGCTGGGGTTCGTTTTACGGTTTCTTTGCGGTTCCTTTTTGCCAATTGGCTGGCTTTTCCGGCTGGCGGGTTTCACCGCGGCTCGTTTCTCTATTTTCATTTAAATTTATTAAATAACATTTTTTCATTTCATTCAGGTTGAAGCTTCCAGAGGAGTTCATCATGGAGGATGTCAGGCTACGTTCGTTCATTCAGTGGCAAAGAACACACGCCTGGCCGGGATACGTTTTATTCTTTTTTCTCTGTTTATCTCTGTAATTTAACATTAAGTAAGAATGCTCACACGCACACACATACACACACAAATACATTAAGTAGCTTTATAGGTAGGTTAGATAGGCATAATTTTAATTGTAGGTAGGATAGATAAGAAGCATCCAACACTAATGTAGTTGAATAGGTAGGTGCGTAAATTTATCGCTTCTATTTTTTCTTGCACCCACATTACACGCATCAGCGTATTACACACACACACTCAAATACATACATAAACACATATGTTAGTATTTGAGCGTAATTTTATTTTCATTACACATTCTAATTTATTATTATTAAGGTTGAGAGTAATTTAATTTTATAGGTAATTAAGGGCAATAATGTAATTCTAGGAACAATCTTGTAATGTAAATTAAAACGCTGTAAGTGTATCGATAGGTAGGCTAATATAAGTTTTACATTATTATAATTATGTTGGAGCCCAAGGCATTACGTAGGTGGTGGGGTGGGCGCCGATTGGCTAAATGAATTGGGCTCTTGAGTTTTATAATTTTAGGTAAGCTAGGACCGTAATGTAATGAATAGGTAAGTCAAGGCTACGTTGTAACACATACTCATTAATAGATTTAGGGTTTAAGTTTTATATTATTATTACTAAGTTGGAGCCCAAGGCATTACGTAGGTGGTGGGGTGGGTGCCGATTGGCTAAATGAATTGGGCTCTTGAGTTTTGTAATTTTAGGTAAGCTAGGGCCGTAATGTAATGAACAGGTATGTTGAGGGTACGATAGCCGATTGACTCTGGATTTCAAAGTCTCTTGTCAGAGGTAAGCCTTGGTGGCCAGTGGTGAACCGGCAATGGTTTACTATCCGGACGGCAATGGTTTACTATCTGCACGGTAATGATTTACCATGCGGCACGGCCATAGTCTACTACCCGCACGGCTTCCGGACGGCAAATGGTTTACTATCCGCACGGCAATAGTCTACTATCCGCACGGCAATGGTTTACTATCCGGTGCCCTGGTTGTCGGTGAACCTCTGTGCAAGGAGGGAGAATGAAGGGGGACGTTCGACTATCGTACCATTAATAATTTAATATAAATTAGCTAAGGTAATTGAATAGGTAGATAGGATTATTTTTATTAAGCAATTTGAGATGCAGGCACTGCTAAGCTTTCTGATGAGAATCTTCTCTTTATTTTTCTTCCTCAATACGGGCTGTGTTTCAACAACAATCTCGGGAGGACTGGAGGACAACGTAGGAACCGGACCGAATTCAACATTCTGCCTTTGTCGAATGGACGACGGTAAGTTTTTTTTACATTTTACTCCCTTTATTATTTTAAAATATTATTTATTTGCCATTATTTTCATTTTAAATTTTTTTGCTTTTAAGATTCTAACATTCATTTACCACTACGCTAATAAAAAAATTTTGTCTACAGAATGATGAGAGGTGGGTAGTGGTGGGCGTCAGCACGTTTCAGATGATGGTCTCTCATGATGATTTACGTATGATGATGGTGATGGTGGTGTAGGAAGAATCAGCTCGTTGGCTGTTCGGATGACATCTTGTGTGCCGACCAGATGATGGTGGTCGGTGCAATGGAGTACAGTAACTAAGATTTTTGAAGTAAGGAAGGTTTAGTTTCGTTTTTTTTTATTTTTCTCATTTATTCATTTTTCACTCAATCTTTCAAATTATTCTTTCATTAATTGACGTTAATTCATTCTATTCATTCATTCATTCATTCTTATAACTAATTATTTAATCATTCAGTTAACCATTTATTCGTTCGTTCCTTGATTTACTACTAAGCTAATAAAAATAACTTTTCTACAGAATGATGAGAGGTGGGCTGTGGTGGGCGTCAGCACGTTTCAGATGATGGTCTTATGATGATCGTTCCGATGACAATTTGAAGAAAACAACGACGATTTTTGAAGTATGGTTTATTTTTTTTTTTTCTTATTCAAATTATTCTTCCATTAAAAGATTCATTGATTTATTCTATTCATTAATTAAATCATTGATTGATTAATTAATTAGTTAATTAATTAATTAATTCAACCAATCATTCAATCATTCAGTTAATCATTTATTATTTATTAATCAAAAAAACTTGTCTACAGAATGATGAGAGGTGGGCTGTGGTGGGCGTCAGCATGTTTCAGATGGTGGTCTCATGATGATCGTTCCGATGACAATTTGAAGATAATATAAAAGAGAAATTTGTTTTTGTCCCATCGTACCATTGAAAGTACTCGAATTTGTCATCTCAATAAGTTAAGTTGCCTATTTTTTTCAATGGCTTGTTTTTTATTTTAAAGACTTAATTTTTTTTTCTCAATTTAGTGTTTCTCAATATTCTGTCAAATTCATTCCCTTGATGCGTGTCAGCTGATGGTCGGTGCAATGGAGGTTCGTCCGTAGTGAGAGAAGAAGTTTCTGGAGAATACGCGCGCACAATTTACACACACACATCAAAGCAACACACACATACACAACATCCATTCATTCGGTGTCGTTGTTGTCATGTTTCTCTTCAACTTGCTATTTTCTTTACCGGACTTTAATTTAATTTGTAGGTAAGTTAGGGATTGAGATGAGTTGAACAACCGTAGGTAGGCTAGGGCTTAACATTAGTTAAAAAGTTTCAAGTAAAAAAAACGCTGAAATGTGTAAAATAAAATACCTAAAATATGTTAAATTCCAAAAACGTAGAAATACATATTTGTAGGTAGGTGAGTTGAGTTAATGATTATAAGTAAGCTAGGGCCCTGAGAGTAATTTAATTGTAGGTAGGTGACTGACTACTATTCTTGCGACTTCTTACTAGTTTTTTGTGATGTGTTTGTTTTCGCTTCACAGCCCCACACCAACAAAACAAACTACATTTTATTCTCGTCGTCGCCTTAAATTTTACCTTTTTGAACAATCTTTTTAATAATGTCTATTTATTTATTTAATTATTTATTAAATGTTGACTGGTTTCTAGTTTTTTTTAATTTGGTTATATAATTTTTGGATATTTCTTGATTTAATAAAAGCAACTATTGTGTTTTTCTTTCTTTACTAAAATCTCGAAATTGTTTGTAAATCTGTACAGTTAAGTGTTTGTTCGAGTTTGAACAAGCCTTGCAAATATTTTTCAAATATGGTTCATTGATTGGTTGGTTGATTAGTTGATTGAATGAATGGTTGGTTGATTGATTGATTGATCTCATAGTATTTTATATATGAAAAAAAATCCGATTAAGCCAACATACGGCTTTACTTGGCCACTGTATTTTACCAGACAAAAGCAATTTCTTTATTTATATTGACAAAAATAATTGTGAAATGAATATGTTGACTTATTTAAAGCATTATATGTAAAGAAAACCGCCATGACACTGTTGTATGAGACCCAGTAAGCCACTGCAGTAAGCCAACGTATGATTTCAGCAACCATAATTTCTATGAGCACCAGCAGAATGTAAAATATTCATTGAATATAATGAAGATAGTTGTTCAAATAACAATTTTGATCTATTTAGGTCGTTTATTTTATGAGCAAACAAATTTTTAACGTGATCGAATAGTGTAAAAAAGAGTGACTTTAGTTCAATCCTACTAAGCCAACCTTCGGCTTCAGTAAAAAACCACCGAATTTCACAGGACCAAAAGTATAATTTTTATATTCAAATTAACAACAATAATTTAATAATACATAATTTTATTTAATAATATCATAATTTTATTTAATAAAATTAAAGAGAATTACTACAATGTTTTAAGCATATTAAGTCAAGTAAATATTTCATATAGCTTGCTCGTTAAAATCCATGCAATTTCGTAAGCCAATAATCCAAGCACGACAAATTATTCTAATTATATGAAATTGTCCACATAATTGAATAACTAGCAAAATCATTGAATATTAGTTATTTTAAAAAATATATTCTTTATTCCCAGGCCTAAGCACTGTAAGTAAAAATTTTACAACCAATCAAGCAATAGGATTTAGGATTTTAGGAACAAGTGTTGTTAGTGTAGTAGTTGTAGTAGTGTAGTGGTTGGTAGTCTCTAGTAGTCTAATCTGTTAATGTTCGTTAGTGTTATCTGTTATTTAGTTTAATTAGTAATTAGAATTAGTAGTTTAGTTTTAGCTTAATTATTAGAGTTTAGTAATTTAATTACTAATTAGTCGTCGTTAATGTTGTTACGTTACCCTTACCGGTTACAGTTAATCGTTAACGAGTCAAGTGTTAGAAGAGTGGTTCACAAACAATTTTTTTAATTTAAAATGCAAAAACCGTCATACAGCAATATCTATCCTAAAACAGCGTCTAGTATCACCTTTCAAAACATTTTAAATAAAAGCAATAAATATTTCGAAATTAGTAAATAAACGATCGTAATTTTAGAGTTGGGCGATAAAAAATCACCCTCCAATTCCCCTCCGGAAGTAAGCTCCTTGCTTGACTGTCAAAAATGAGCGAAGGCCGTTATATTTATTCTAATTATATGTATGAAACATATTAAACTTGAAAAATTTATTTTTAATTTGGATTTAACCAAAAATATTAATTCGTAAATAAAAAATTAGAATAAGAAGCTCATTAACGTTAATGACAGATTCGTTTTCAACAAATTATGTTTAACCCTTAAATGCATGACATATTTGGTAGCAATAATTTTCGTTATATTTTAGTTAAGTTTCGTTATATCTTATTTTAGTCAAGTTATTTATTATTTCTAGACATATTCGTTATTTATATTGCTACTTATTTCTAGACTTTTCGTTTATTTTATTGCGTGGTTATATAGAGTTTGTACACATACATACACACATACAATACATTCGTTGTTTTGTTTGCTTGTTTTTTTTATCCTCTTTACCCTGCTTTTTTCTTCGTAATCGTACAAATAGGTGGGATTAATTTGTAAGTTGAGCTAATCTAATTGAACATAGGTAGGTGAGTTAATTAAGTGAACATAGGAAAGTTAGGTCTCTATTCTTTATATATTTGTTTTGTATTGTCTTGTTTTTTTTGTTCAACACAACACCAACACCAACAATCAAACACGACAATCAACACAGTATTATTTTTGTCAAGTTATTTATTATTTCTAGAATTCAAGCGTACACACATACACAAAATACAAACACATACATGCAGAGGTTAAAAACATACAAACGTACATACATACAAACGCACATCCACATATACATGCATGCATGTATTGGCTGTTATATTGTTGTAATTTGTCTATTCTTCTTAATTTTTCCTACTTTGGTAATATAAAATCACAAATATAAAGTGTAAAATGAGCTGTGTTAACAACCAATAAGTAAGCTAGGGATTGAATTAGTTGAACGTAGGTAGGTGAGATCTGAGTTAATTGAACATAGGCAAGTCATGGCTGGAATTAAATTAAAGTCTGCCATAAGGTACCCTACCTGAGATAGTAATTCATAAGTATTTCATCTGATTAATGTTTAAAAAATGGTATAGCTTACCTATAATTAGAAATAGTTAAAAAATAAGTTGTATTATACTTTCTATATACATTAATATATGTATAAAGAGAAATTTTAATTTTTTTTTCAAATTTAATTTAAACAATGCTGCATTGGTTTTCCTCGTTATCCTGTTTTTGCTCATTTGATTGCTGGTAGGTACAGGTGTATGGCTGTTGTTTATGTCGTTGATGAGCTGAGTGTGTAGCAACGCAATTGATCAAAAAATAAAAATGATCGTTTGAAGAAAACGCAGAAATCTTGCAAAATATGCATGCGGAGTTGTTGCTGAAGCGAAATTGTCAAAAGTGCCTATTTTTTCTCTTGTTTGTTTTATCTGCTTTCATCCTGTACGGCTTGAACGAGCGTTTACAAAACGACGTTTGGGAAGTTATCCAAGAAATTTTGTTTCTTCCCGAGTTACCAAAAAGACAACAATCGGAAGAAGGTAATACATTGTTGAAAAAAACTTTCTACGAAAAAGAAAAAGAGCATCATACCCACGAGGGACATGATCACGATTTAGAAGTTGGGTTTATATTGCACGAAAGTGAACTCGGTGAACCAGAGTTTATCGGTCACAATGACAATCAGGGAGATTATTTCAATTCGTTTTTGAGGGTCGATTTTGACGAAAGTAATGTTGAGCCTGTATTTGTGGGTTCAGTGTACCCTGAAAGAAATATAGCACTTGGTTGTGCATTAACTACAAGACATGAACAAAATTTAAATGAAGAAAATTTGCAATTCAAAATGCCATTTTTCAGAAGTTTGTTAACATCTTTTTGTCAAACAGCAACAAGAGGCTTCCATTATAACTTTTATGTTTCACATGATCACTCCGATGATTTTTTTTCTACAAAAAATGCTCATAATATTTTTAGCAAGGCATTTTATAAATTGATCAATACACAATGTTCTAGAACGGTCAATGTCACTTTACATTTAGTCGAATGTCATCATTCAGGTCGACCGGCTTGGGCTCAAAATGATGCCATGATGGCTGCCTACATGGATGAAATGGATTATTACTACAGATTGAATGATGACACTGTCTTGGAGACGACAGGTTGGACAGAAAAATTCATTGATGAACTACAGAGATTTAATCCTCCAAACATCGGGGTGGTTGGTCCGTGGTTCAAAGAGGGAAACACCAACATTTTAACACATGATTTTGTTCACAGAACACACATTGATATTTTTGGCTTTTACTATCCTAGGGTGTTCACTGATTGGTTTGCAGATGATTGGATTACACAAGTGTACTGGCCTGAGAGAAGCAAAAAAGTTCCTGGCACCAGAGTCAAACACACGATGGAGAAGGGAATGAGGTACATGGTTCATTATGAGAAAGCAAAGAACATTGAAATTGAATGCAGCATTGGAAAAATTATCATACAGAGATATATTGATCGGACCATAAATGGCAAAGTTGAAAAATTCTGGAATGAAGATTCTGTAGGAGTTGTGTCAATGTCCTTATTTGGCAATGATGTATCTTCAGTGTATGGCATTTTGAGATATGCACAACTTCTGCCTATTGTTTTTCCAGAATGGAGGCTTAGAGTTTATACATCTTTAACAGAAAAATCTTTGAAAGTGTTGAAAATTGTTGCTAGGAAATTAGAAAACTTTGGAGTAGAAGTTATCAACTTGAATAATAGCAATGCTTCCAAACTACCACCTGAACTCTGGAAATACTTGATCATAGATGATCTGAAAGTTAAAAGGTTTATTGTAAGAGATTCGGACACGAGGCCCAGTGAAAGAGAGTTTATGGCATTGGAAGATTGGACGGCTTCGAATATAAGTGTTCCTTTCTACTGCATCAGAGATCACTACAGCCACGTCAACCAAGCTCTTCCTTTGGGACTGTTTGGTGGAATTCCAAAAATGATCAAAACATTATTAGGTGCCCCCAGTGAAACGTTTCTTTTGAATATTGCTAAAAATGGGCTCAAATATATGCATGAGACATTATGGAAAAAGTTTCAAATGTCAGTCTTTTGCCATGACAGTGTATCATGTAATGACTGGTCGGGCAGTCATCCTTTTCCAGCTCTGAGAATGGGAGATGCATATGTTGGTCGAAAGTTTGATTCAAATGATCAATTGATGTTTAATGAAAATGATGTAGATTGGGTGGACAAAGTATCACAGGACCCTTACAAACCCTGTGTTATACTTAAGAACACTGGCTTCTCAGAGGAAGCTGTCAGATCTGTTGTCAGTCTGAGGCCTGTTCTTTGGTCACAGGACTACCACATCACACCCATGATGGACCTGAAAAGTTTGCTGGGCCCTATTGGAGTAAAAATTATTGATAACAGTCTTTCTTACCACTGTATGATGACAGGAACCTGTGCTAAACATTTAAAGTTAAAATTTTGCTGTCACTATCAATTTCATAATATTCTATCCCGCCATTCATAAATAAAATTAAATGTGTTTGTTTTTCAGGGTTATTAACAGTGATAATGGAATGTCGCTAACAAAAGCATTAATTAAAAAGTTTTACCAAGCGTATAAAGATGATTCCTTGATGAATTCAGTCAGCTCATTTGTATGCACCCTGCCTGTTTCCATGTGCGAGTTGTACAAGCCTTTCAACAAAAGTATGATTATATGGGCCAGCATAAGATACGAACAATCAAGGAATGAACCGGCAAAGTGGAGATCTCTTAACAGATTGCTTGGAAGAGTTGATCGCGATAAGTAGGCAGTTTTTGCTTTTTTTAAAATAAAGGATGAGTATGAAAGATGAAACTGGAATTATTGGTAATAAAAAATTAATTTCATGTACATTTTGTTTTGTTTGTAGGTCTAGTGTGCTAGCAGCAAACAGTTTATATGATGCTAAATACATAGAATACTTCACTGGACTGAAGCCTACACTGATACCGAACTATTGTGCTTACCTCACAGATAGCTACAGACCCATCAGGAAGCAGTTTCTTGTGACACCTATCCACAGTACAGAACTGCATGACATTTTTTATGCTGAATTTGACAACTCTATCATGAAAGTCAATGCTGACCTGTCAATCGTTCCCTTGAGGGATATGTATCCTCAATATTTGTATAAGGACCTTGCGTCACACAAAGGCATCATATATATACCTTACCAGGTCTCCATGATCAGCCTTACTGAGCAGGTGCTATTGAAACTTCTTTAAAAATATCAATATTAATTGTTATTGTAATGCTATTTAGAACATTTATGTAGTACCAGTTTTGTTTAAATTTAATAGCTTTGATTTCAAATTGTTCAAGCAATTTATTTTGGAATGTTTTTAGATTTCAGATATTTTATACAATTTTTTTAACAAAATGTTTTTTCCATGACTAATTAGTATCGCATGAACATACCAATGTTCTTTCCATCTCTGGACCTTCTCACGAGCTGGCATTTGAAGTTCCAGGTGGTGCGCCAACGTACATGGAGTGGCTACATGCTGGAAAGGTCAAACAGCTCAAATATCAAAGGCATCTTTTCAAATGTTCCTGATCCTAATGACGATTTTGACGAAGATGCCATAAGGTTTGCCATTTTCAACTTGAGTTTTTAAAAATTACTCTGTATTAATTGCATAAATTATTGTAACAAGTAGCAGTTATTAAACTTCTCACTTGATAAAATTTGAAATTCAGGTACTGGTTGCAGTTTGCGGATTTCTATCAGTGGCCCCACTTAATTTATTTTGATTCAATCGACGACCTCGTGAATAAAATGTTGAATGTGGACCTCAATGAAATCAGCAAGCGCATGAAAGTCTACAACAACAAAGTTAAAGCATACATCAAGAAAGCATGGTCTGATGTGCTCATAAACATTACTAACGTTAAACTGAACCAGTTGAAGGAAAACAAAATTAAATTGGACAGTTCCACGAACAAGAAATCTGTCACACCATATCACAACAGTGATGCTGATATCGACAACCAAGCAACTGTCGTACCCTACCCAACGTCAGGAAGCCAACCAATTGACTTCACTGAAAGAAAACGTTTCACACCTCCTAAAAACAAATTAAAATTACCTTCAAAAAGAAACAAACCTACTGAAAATGTCATTGGAAGCGAATTTGTTGAGACAACCTCCGACGATACCACTGTTTCACACGGTGACGAACAAATATTAGAAAGAAATTATCAAGCCAATGAATCGTAGTAGCCTATTTAATAACTCATTTCCTTTCGCCCCCAAAATATTGGTTCTACAAAAGAAGCTTAATTCGTGTACAACCATGTTTGTCCTAAGTCAGAACAGTCCCTTTTCACGAAATCAATTGCTCATTCGTTCAGACCCGTAAATATCATTTGCTATCATGCGTCATAGTTTCTCTTCATACACTTCTTAAGACAGTTTCAAATTTTGTTGAACTTTCATAGCAACATACCTCTTAATCATGATTAAATGTCATTCTTTTTTTGTTCAATGGTTTTTTTTACATTTAAATAGGTTGGTTGCATACCGAATATGTTTTTGATCAATCGCGCCATTGCCGATATCAGTATTTTTTATGGTATGTGTAATGGATCTATTCAACGTATATGCAGTATGCACCTTTAATTGAGTTTGATTTTACACGTTTTTTTATTTATACTAATCAATATACATTCCATTAAAACAAATTTTTACATTATATTTATAATAAAATAGTGAATAAATTTTATAATTCAAATCAGTTAACAGATAAATTAATTTTTTGTTTCTTCACCATCTTTTTCGTCACCTTTTCGTCGTCATCTTCATCAGTTTTTTTAACTAAAATTTATTATTTGAAAATGTTTGTCAATAGTTTATAATTATGATATCAAACATCACATAGGGAAGCAATGATATGATTAAACAATACAATAAAACTTGTATAAACCTGGAAGTTTGTTGGAATATTTTTTGAGTTTGCAGACAAAAAATCCATCTAAGTTATGTGTATGTGGGTAGAAACGTTTGCAGAGACCGACGGATGGGTGGAATCTGTTCCCTTTAAAACTGGAAAGTAATGAACAAAATATTAAACGTTATAAGATTATTTTTCATCTGATTTTTAAATAAAGTGTTAATCAGTTACTTGACAATTCCATTTGTTCCAAAATTCAGCCCTGTCTCGACTATTTTCACGGAACGTTTTTTTAATGCGAAATTCACAACTGCCTCGTTCTCTTCAACCTGTTTCACGTAAATGGATCAATATTTTTATATTTTAATTCACAGAAAAATATTTTTTTCAAAGATTATTAATATTAAACTGAATGGAAATTTGATAAATGCTATTAAATAAGTCATACCAAGACAGAGCACGTTGAGTATACGATGTATCCGCCAGTTGATGACTTGGCATTGCAGCAGTCAATCGCGGCTAGCAACAGATCTCTCTGCAGATGACTGCACCTCTGTACATCCTTCTCATCCTTATAAAATAAATTTACAACGTTTCTCCACCATAATAAAAATGTGAAGAGCATTAAAACTGTCACAAATGTGCATGGATCATCACAGGTTATAATTGCTTTTATCACATGTTTGATTAAGGGTGAATGGTGAAGTGAGAAAACCTCAAGTAAAAAGTAGAACAAAACAAGAATAGCACACAAAATTAAAATGAGGACATGGATGTGATAACCCTAACCTTTGAAACTTTAACACTGGGATGTTTGGATACAACTCCTGTACCTGTGCATGGTGCATCCAGGAGAACTCTATCAAATCCTGTCATCATCTGCAAATGAGTTGATAGGGTTGATGTTTTCAAGTGTTAAAATCGAATGACATACTTTAAAATGAAGATCCATGGATATGTCCATAAACAATTATTGAAAAGATCGTTGAAACATTTAGACATCGGTCAGTTAAATGCATAAAATTTTGAAAGAATGAAAGCTTGTGTTGAAACCTTTGGTAACTTTCTGCCATCGACGTTACTGATAACAGAATTGACGACGCCCATCCTGTGCAAGTTGCCAACGACTGCCTTCACACGCTCCTTGTTTGCGTCGTTCACCACTAAGCATCCTGTGTTCTTCATCAGTTGTGCTGAATGGGGTTGGTTGGTTACATAACAATTGGGAAAATAAATATATTTAACTTTTACAATTGATAAAACAGAAAAAAATTACTAATTTGACATGTTAAATAAAAAGTAATTATAATGAAGCAAAATATCAGAAAAAATAAAGTAACGCAAACATTGTTAACTAGAAACCACCAACAAACAAACGAACCAAGGTGTGTGGACTTGCCACCAGGAGCCGCAGCCATGTCGAGGACCAACTCATTCTCTTGTGGTGCAAGTGACATGCATGGTAGGAAACTTGAGGCCCCTTGCAGCATGTAGTGGCCGGCCAGGTACTCGGGTGTGGCTCCTGTGCAATTAAGTAGTTGATGCTGTGCTTAAAGAAGACTAATTTCATCATTCAAAAAATGGAGCATGAGGATAACATAGGTCTAAAGTTGCAAACATAATAAATGAATAATTCAGTAGTTTTATTGTTGAAGAGTGGCAAAGAAGGGGACCTATAGTAACATGTTGATCCTTCGTTCGTTTGATGTCAGATACTATGAGGCCAACTTTGGACCACGTCACCTGATCCACGTTGACACCTCTGCTGATCAAAGCCTGTTCCAATGGTTTAGTTAGCATGTTAACCAGTTGTTGAACTATCAAGAGAATTGAATTTAATGAACATATGAATCAATTAATGAAATGATATTCTTTCAATTATATCTACTGCTGCTACTTGCAATTCATAAAAAGAGTACCAGCTACTCACTTTAGCAAGATCTCTCCTTCTAGTTTTTAGAGTGTTGGTTCTAATGGTTTCTGGCCTGGGCATGTTGGCTGCCTCAAGATATTCAACAATCTCATCTGGGAACAGATCAAACAACTTGACCATGAGAAACTCATTGTATCCATAGCAAAAACAGAGATCCCTTATCAACTGCTCAATGTATTCTTTCCTCTTTTTTCCTGGCTCTCTTTTGTTTTTAAAATCACTTAGAATTTCCTTTGTCTCAATCATCCTCTGCTTCACTGCCACTAAACTGGTGGCATTAGCGTTGACAATTTCGTTGCCACACTGGATGATATTATCAGAGGTTTCAGAGACAATATTTGTTATCAATGACTCATCAGCCTGCCTCCTTATAATGTTTATAACATTTGATGTTAGTTATGAAATGCTCATTGTATGATGATGATTTTATGCACCAAAATGAATGAACCACAGGTAACTCACTTGTTTTCCTGCTGATGCTGCAACAACTTTCTCGCCTTTCTCTCAATTGGCAAAAGCTTTTTGATGTTAAAAGTGAAATAATTAATTTTCGATGAGATGTGAGATTTATTTTAATGAATTTATCAGCACAATTAATAACCATAAATTCTACAATAAATAAAAGCTTATGTTAGTGTGTCAAAATGGTGAATTTTAAAAACTAAATGGCACAAAAAAAAAAACATTTACCTCTTCATTATCACTATCTACTTCCTCTTCTTCATCATCATCGTCATCACTATCATCATCAAACTCATCTAATGGCTCATCATTACCATCCATATCTTCTTCATCATCATCCATGTGTTCGCCACCATCTTCTTCATCATCTTTACTGTCAGTGGGTAAATCACCAACATCATCATCGTCACTATGGTTGGGTGAATCATTTTCATCACCTCCATCTTTCAACTTTTCAAAAATTTCATCCTGTTCATCACTGTCACTATCTGGTTGGCAAATTTAGAAATTGAGAATTACTATCAACCACCACATTTGGCCTGGATAAGCCAAATTAATGCAGAGTTTTTAAATGCAAAAAAACATAAATAAACCTTGGATCAAATCAAGTTTTTTTTCCTTTTTTAGAATTGGTGTGTCTTTCTTATCTTTAAAAATAAAAAAAAATTACTTGAAAATTTTATCATTTCTTTTCTAATAATAATAACTAATATTATAATTAATTGAAAAAAATTTACTTTGTTTTTTCTTGGACTTTTTCCCTTCGGTTTTGTGAAGACCTAATTTTACGATGGTTAATAATAGCAAAGAATTAAAATTAATATTTTTATTTTCATAATCAATGCAGATCACAAATAGTCAAAATTAAAAATTGAGGTTAATGTAATGATAGTGTTAGCAATAGCCTGCAGTAATTACCGCTGCTGAAGCATAGAAAAATTGCTAAAGCCACAGTAAATGTTTGCCTATGGTAAATTATATTTATGGTAAGTGTATATCGCTCACTTGCAATTCTTAGAGCATCTTATTTATACGTAAATAACTCGCTCGTGATCTCTACCAACACTCAGCAAATTTTAATTTAATTTTTTGAAAATGGAACTCACAAATTCAATGTTCAAACAGTTTCATTTTGTTTGAAAACTTCAATTTGAATCGATTGTCTACTTATGATTGAAAAACAATAAAAACATGTATTAAATTTTTAATACTATACTCAATACTGTCTAAACTAAAAACTATCAAATTTTTAACTTAATCTTTTTTAGTTAAAAATTGTATTTTAACTAAAAAAACTTAAAATTTAAATTAAATAAAAAAATAAATATAACTTTATTAATTTTAATTAAATAATTAATTAAATTAAGTTCATAAAAAGATGTGTATCTTCAAAGCAGTAAATGCTGCCAAACAAAAATTCTGTTCAAGACGTGCACTTGAGTATAGTACTACAGTACTATACTATAGTATTGCCAGTGAAAAAACAGTATTTACAGAGGACCTAGTAATTTAGATAGAGCAAAGGATAAGTAAACTAACTAGTAAAAAATAATTAATGTAGATGAAGATCTACGTGAATTCTTTCAATACCGATGCAAAAAAAAGTAAAACTTCTTACTTTTTTCGGCAGGTCTCTTACGTCCCATTTTTTTTCAAATTTTCTCTCGTTAGCACGTGAAAACTGGACGATAATAAAGTATAAAAAACAAGCTTAGTAAAAAAAAAGAAAAAAGGAAACATAAATAACATTTAATCAAAGAACTTATTAAGAAAACACTTTAAATAACCACCACGGATTAAATATTAAGCACCCCTCAATATATAAAAAATTTTAAGTATATAAAATTTTGCTAAAGCTTTGAAATCTGTTCCACATAAACGAATATTATGGATATATTACAATATATATCTATGACAAATATGCATAAAATTGGAAAGCCATGGTGTTCGGGAACAAGCCATTTAAAAAATTGACACACGTATTACGAGCGGTGGGTAAATAGTTGTACCACTATGTTGTTAACTTTTTACAAAAAATTTAAAAGTTCGGTTTAATGACATTTTCCTTATATATTTTTTAATTTATTTGTTATAATTATATAGAAAAATTAAATTATTTTAATTTTTTATGTTACCGGTGAGTTTTTTGTTGAATGCTAAGGAATTATTGGTTTTACTATCATCAGCTAACTAATAAACTGTGTTCTTCAAATGCCAGAATCAGAACAGAATGGAATCTTAAATATTAATTTAATAATAATTAATTTATATTCTATAATTATGACATAATATTGAATAATATATATATATATATATAATATTGAATCAATGAAATATTATTAATTATAAAACATCAAGATATGTTTTATATATTTTTTGTGTTTGTGTTTTAGAATCTAATTTAGTTCATTCAATTACTTCCATTATTTATTGTCTTTGATTGTATTGATGAATTGATAAGAGATTAAGAAATTAAGATTAAGTTTTAAAATATTTGTGAAGTTTGATTGAGTTATCCAATTTTTTTCTGTTTTTGTGTTCTTCCTTTCACTTTCCCAGGTTATAAGTTGTAATTAAGATAGTAAGGAAGGTCTTTTAATTTTTTTTCAGTCAGATGCTACTTTGAAAAATTTCTTATTTTTTCATCTTCTTATTCTTATCTTAGTTTGTTAGTTCTTATTTAATTATAAGTTTAACAAACAAAACACAAAATTAACATTAATTGAATCAATTTAATCATATATGCAACATGAATTCTTGTTTATAATTATTATTTTTTTTATGAAACATATATCTTTGTACAATCTTTATTAAATTATTTTTTTAATATCAAATCATTTTTAAGATTTTAAATTTAAAATAAACATTTTGTACTGTTTTATATCAGATATGATTCGTTGTAGACTGACTCCCAGATGTTTGGTAAAGTTACTTGTGCTGGTACTCATTGCCGTATTCATTGTCCCACTGCTCTTCTCTGCTTTTGATTCATCAACATTTCGTGATTTCAGCAAAGAAAGAGCAGCTCAAGTTTGTTTTTTAGTTGATTGTAAACTAGAATAACTTAAACAAAAATTATCTAAAAGTTTTAAAGAAAAAATTTACCAAAAATAGTTGAATCTACTTCGTGTTTGCATAATCTATTATACTGAATTTTGTAAACTGCTTTAAAAGCACGGTGTTCGATATGTAGAAGAGGATGAGCTCAAATTATTAACACCAGTTCTAAAACCTGGGGTCAAAGGCAACTTTGAGCCAACATTTTTACCAGAAGATGGTCCAGGTAGGTTTATAAGTTCATTTCTAACTTTTATGTCTGTATTTGTGGTATTTTCTATATTGTTAGTGACATTTGTTATGTCTGTATTTGTGATACCTGCATTGTCTGTAACATTTTATGTCTCTAATTAAGATGTTTTCTGTATTGTTAGTAACATATTATGTCTGTATTTGTGATGTTTTCTGTAGGTACTGTTAGTAACATTTGTTATTTGTTACTCTTAATGAATGATGATGCAAGCTGACGTAGATTATAATTACATATTGATTAATGTTTAGATATTGCATGGTGTGTGTGTGTATTGCGTGATTGTGAAGTTGTGATAGATTCAATATTAGTTGAAATGTTTTATTACACAGCAAATGATTTAATATACAAACACACGATTTTTTTAATCAGCCACCATTATCACGTTTAGATTAGCATTTGAATTTGAATAAACTATTCATAAATGTTGGAGATACTTGCAATGACATCAATTCAAACTGGTACCATCTTAATAAATTCTTAATAAATGACGCTGGTACAGGTGAGAATGGTGAGAGAATCATTATTGCACCTGAAGAGAAAGCAAAGGCAGACGCCTCAGTTCAAGAGTTTGGCTTCAACATGGTCGCCAGTGATAAGATCTCACTGACTAGGAATATTCCGGACACGAGATTGGACGAGTTTGTCATGAATGAAGGACTGACTGACTGAATGAATGAATGAATGAATGAATGGGTGAATGAATGAATGGGTGAATGAATGAATGAATGGGTGAATGAATGGGTGAATGAATGGGTGAATGAATGGGTGAATGAATGGGTGAATTAACGAATGATTAACTGACTTCTTCTTTCTATCTTGTTCTTCCATTAATCTTTATATCAACACCACATTTAATTTTTATTTCATTATCAATCAGGAATATGAAATAATTAGAAGTTTTGTAAAAAAAATAAAACACTTAAAACAAGGTGCAAGTACTGGCACTACCCTGAAGATCTGCCAACGGCCAGTGTTATCATTGTCTTCCATAACGAAGGCTTCTCCACACTCTTGAGGACTGTACACAGCGTCATCAAGACATCACCCTATCGTCTACTCAAGGAAGTCGTCCTCGTCGATGATTTCAGTGATAAAAGTTAATCTTAATCTCATGATTTTGATTCTATGGTTTGCTTGTGGATGTTAGATATCATCGTCGTCGTCGTTATCATCATTATCATCATTATTATCACTATCATTAATATTGTTATCACTATCGGCAGTTCTATGGTAAATAAATCTTTAGAAAAAGATAGTCAATGAATAATTGATTGAATGAATGAATGAATGAATGAATGAATGAATGAATGAATGAATGAATGATTGATTAAATGAATGATTGAATGAATGAATGAATGTTTGAATCAATTATTGAATAAAAATAACTAATGTTTATTGATATATGCTTATGTGCATAATGCTTATTGATATATTTAATGGTAATAACAGCAACAGCCTTAACCAACACACACATACTGACTAACCACATTTAACAAAATTTTTCATTATAACTATACTTATATGATGATGAAGATGTCAACGATGTTTTTATTGGGGATAATGGTTTTGATTTTAATGATGATATGACATGATTTGATATGATATGATATGACATTTTATCGGTGGTTGTAATGAGTGTAGTAGCAGATGGCCAGATTCAGTGTTTTTATTTTCATTTTGTTTATTATAATTTATTCAAAAAGGAGAAATAACTTTTTATGATGAGATCAATTTATCAAATGTTTCATTTATTCATTCATTCATTTAATAATTATATGTAATATATAGTTGATCTGAAAGGAAGACTGGATAAGTACATCGAACAGTTTAACGGATTGGTGAAACTCTATAGAAACCCAGAACGATTAGGTTTGATTGGAACCAGGAGTAAGGGGGCCACCCTGGCAACTGGTGACGTCATCGTCTTCCTGGATGCCCACTGTGAGTGTGGTAAAAATTGGTTGGTACCGCTGTTGGCTCGCATCCGTCAGAATAGGTACATCCCTGTTTTTTTGTTCTGATTTACTCTGTGTTACGTCTATTCGTTACTTCTAACTGCGTGCAAAATTTCTATCATATAGATGAGCACTATGGCTCATATCTAACCATCTGTTCAAATAATTAATATCTAATAACTAAATAACTGCGTGCAAAATTTCTATCATATAGATGAGCACTATGGCTCATATCTAACCATCTGTTCAAATAATTAATATCTCAAAAAAACTACTGCATGATGTCATTTATGATTATTTAAATTTTCAAATTGCTAATTTAAGAGTACTGTTTTGAAAATTTAACCATTTTACGACTGTGTATTATAAACAACCTCATCCATCTTTTCACATAATAACTTGGTAGCGTTTTCTTGAAGTTGAAAATAAGCATTTGCCTCTGACCACTGAGCTGGGTTCCTTGGTAGTCTGATACCAAGAAGAGGCGTTTCCGTTTTTTCAACTTTTGGTGATGACGGTTGGTGGCTTGTTGGCGGCGACTGTTGGGCGTTTGACGATGTTGACGGCGAAGAATTTGTTTTAATTTTGTTCTTTTCTTCAGACGGTTGAAGATTTTTGTGAACTTTGCACGAACGTTGGTGCATTTTCAGTCCTTTCCCGCCCTTGCAATTTTTTCTGCAACAACAGGAATTTAAATTAGAACCCATATTGGCTGAATAATCGTTCAATATATTTGAATTGAAAATGTTAGACGAAATATTCACCTTAGAATTGGCAGGCGAGTGCACAACGTTAGTTCTAAAGCTCGCAATGTTTTTCGCTCAACGCCAGGAGTGCTGTCTAACCTTGACAAATCATTTATTGCAATATTGGCATTTTGTTGAATAAACCGGGTAAATTAAATCTAAAAGTAAAATAAAATAGATAACAAAATTAATTTTGGAATTTGAAAATATCGCCATATTTCCCACAGTTCAACGAGTAAATTTTTAAACCGATTTAAAGATTTTAAAATCAAGCTTATGTATAAAAACAGCGAGTTAAATGAAATCGGCCAACTCTCGTGTAGTATTTATTTAATAATAATAATAATAATAAAATAACAGGACAACGATGGCGGTGCCCACCATAGATGGCATTGATTGGAATGATTTCCACTACTCCCCCGTCTACAACAAACATTCTCATTATAGAGGTTCAGTTCATTTCTTTCTGTTTTTTAAGGAATTTATCAATGAATTGTATTTTAATTGTTTGTTATGCTTTATGGAAAGAGTTAATGCAGCGTGTTTGTGTGCGTGCGTGCGTGCGTGTCTGTGTTTGTCATTTATTTGTTAACAAAAATTTGTAGGCATCTTCGAATGGGGTTTCCTCTATAAGGAGTCCGAGGTTCCAAAGTCAGTGCTGAATGAAAGGCAGCATAACAGTGAACCTTACAAGTTTGCTCACATTCTTTCTCTTCTTCATTCTATTTATTATTTTTTGAAAATATACAACTTCCAATACTTGTAGATAATTGTTTGTTGTTGTAGATACTTGTAGACATACCATAACACATACATCCACACACACATTTACGCACGCACGCACACACGTAGGGCTCCTACGCATGCTGGGGGGTTGTTTGCAATAGACAGAAATTACTTCATAGAACTTGGGATGTACGACCCTGGTCTGCAGATATGGGGAGGGGAAAATTTTGAACTTTCATTCAAGGTTCCGTCTATTCTGTGATTGGCTATTAGTTATAGGAAATGTTGACTAAATTGTTTGATTGTATGGCTGTTTGCGTGAATAGCTTGGCATCGTTTATGTTTATATGCGTAAATATTTTTTTCTATTTCATCTGATGAAGATATGGCAGTGTGGGGGTAGCATAGTTTGGGTGCCTTGTTCTAGGGTTGGACATGTCTACAGGAATCATATGCCTTATGGCTTTGGAAAGATTAATCCAAAGATACCTGTCATCTTAATTGTTAGCGTTTATATTTTAATTTGCTCTCATATTATTGGTTTATTTTTATCATATCTTAAGAGTTTTCATATAATATACATTTTAATGAATAATTCAATAAAATCGTATAAAGTTATGTTTACAATTACATTACGTCAAAAATGCTCTTTCTTCCACCAGAACTACATGCGAGTTGTTGAGGTATGGTTAGATCCGGAGTTCCGTGATTACTTCTACACAAGGGAGCCGACAATTCGAGGTTATCCCATTGGGAATATATCGGAGCAGCTGGCATTCAAGGAACGCAACAAATGCAAGAGCTTCAAGTGGTACATGGACAACATTGCCATCGAGGTCTACCAGATGTTTCCGCCACCACCTCCAAACATTGGCTGGGGAGAGGTGAGGAGGATTCCATTTATTCACGGTTGATGTCTTAACTAGCCATGATAGAAAATTATTGAAATATGTAATCCACACGTTGCATAGATTAAATTGCGGACGGAATCCATTTGTTGGGATGCTAGGGGCGAATCAGCAGGTGGGGGTCCCATAGGTTCATCCAGCTGTCATCATATGGGAGGCGGCCAGGTATGTATATCGATGGGTCATTTGAGTTGATGATTGATAAATTGTTGGTTGTGTAGTTATCTACTTGATGTTGTAATGGAGCTTTCAATCTTCTTCTCGTAATTAATATCATGATCTTTGAAAATAGTTTCAATTTTCACTTTATGAAGAAAACAGCTACTTCTTTAAAAATATTCCTATAAAACGATCAGAGTTTTCATGTAATTGTATCATAATGACTTTTACGTACATCTTCACCGTCCATCGAACACTGGTTAGTGGAATGATATTCTCAAATGTATGCCCGCAAAATTTACTTACAGTTATTCCGGTTCAACAAACGTGGCCAGATTGGTTATGGAGAGAGATGCATTGATAAGTACGGTTCCAACCAGATCAGCATCCACTACTGCCCTGTCGACCCGTCGGGGAGGTGGATATTTGAAGAGGTTCATTTTTCTTTCATTCAGTAAAAAATGTGTTGGAAATATGCAGTGGAGTTTTTTCCACAAAAATGTTTCGTCTAAAAAAAAAGTACTAAACAACGTGAGTTCTCAAGTATTTTAGTTTACCTATTTTGGAGTTATATGTTTGAAAACTTTGTTATTTAGCAGACTTTTCCAACATGTTCTTTAAGTTTAAATACTTTACGTTTAATAATTCAGAAAACAGGCCTAATAAAGTATGGTGAATCGGGATTGTGTGCGAGGGCAGAAAGGGTTGGTGGGAAGCTATCCCTGGAAAGTTGTGATCCCAGCGATAGATATCAATCGTTTGAAATTAAAAATATTAAAATATGGTGAGGATATCCATCGGCCTCACTTAATTAATTAATTCACGTTCTTGCATATTTTTGATATATTTCTAAACAGCTCTCGCATAGAATATTCAAAATTGCATCTTTCAATTGTTCTGTTCTGTCCATAGTAACTAAAGCAAATGAGAAATGTAGGGTTTTTATTAATTTGTAAAATTACGCGGTCCATTTTTTTAAACAAGTTATCTTTTTCTATTTTGAATTTGTACATTTTGTACGTGTATTTGATTAATTGTAGATATCCATAAACAAACATATTATACATATTATATGGATTATGACCTTATAATCTATGACTGTTTAGCTAACCCGTGGTTAAATTTTGGCCGTTTGTTCCATTTCTTGTTCGACTGGTTGACGCGTTTCCGCATTTCTAATGTGGTTGGTTGATGCATGTTAGTTACTTAAAATTTTGATGTGATTGGTTGATGAATGTTTAATATCTGATTCAATTGGTTTATGAATGTTGCGTGTCTGATTTTATTAGTTGATGAATTTTAATTATTTTACATTGCTACCTAGTGAACGTCACATATCTAATTTCCTTAATGAATGTTGTTACCCAATTTTAATGGGTAATAAATATATGAAATTTGATTGGTTGATAACACGGATGAACCTAATTTGATTGGTTAATTGACTTTAATTCATCTAATGTAACTCGTCAATGAATGAATTATGATGACACGGATTTTGCGTATCTAATTTGATTGGACGACGCATGTTTGGTACTATAGATGCTATAAACACCTGAGTCTGCCTTCCCTACCACACTCAGCCAATATTTAAAAAGAAAACATTTGCCAATTTGACCACGTTACGTTTCTGAAATTTAACATTTCTAGGAATTCATGGCATTCCCTTTATGGAAATTTGATTGATTATATTGCATTGTTACCAATTAACTAACTAATTTTATACAATGTATGTCAATTGTTAACAAATATTATTAGCGTCTATTTATTTATTAATGAATTGAAAAAAGTTGACATTTTGAATGATTTTGTCTTTTTTCTCATTGCTGGAACAGAAACAGTTATGCAACAGTTTAAATAACAAAGTGGCCGTTATATTAGCGCAAAATAAAACTCAGAAGAGAAAAAAATAACATTAATTTGTGCAACAATCCATAAGACTTCACGTGAATTGAATGAACAGTTTGAAAAAATTTGTCATAGAAACAAAAAAGTATCACAGAAACTGGCAGCTGACTGACTGATAGTAAGGAAATGATCATTTCTGCATTATCCATATGGGTCTTTGGAAACCTTTGAATTAAAAAAAATTACTGCAATGGTAGACTATCTAGACTATCTAACGCTTATTTATAAGTATTTACAAATTATCAGTGTAGATAATAGTTGCAAGTAGAAATATTAAGCTATGTTAGAGTAGAAAAACCTAAATCAACCTTTTGATTGTACATGTTTTGGAAGAAGTGTGTCTATCAGTTGGAAGCCAATGTTATTCGTTAAATAATCCAGGAATTGGTCTGGTTTGAACTGGATGGACAAATAGTTTTGATATATTGTATCCTGTGGATGGCAAGTCAACAAATATATTTCAATTAATAAAGAATTTTACAATGTAAATTTTTATATAATTATAAGTTGTATTTATTTTTATGGTAGTTCACTATGTTATGTTAATAACTGATTTCATGATGACACTGATGAGAATGGCAACTGAGGTAAAACGAATGTAACAAATAAAAAGATGCGGTAACATACAGACAACTTCTTTTTCTTCTTATAAGATGACCACTCCTGAGCCTCTAACACCAGAAGACCCGATACCCTTTAGAGAATAATTACAATAAAGCACGTGGCTACAATGAAAATAAGTTTATAACATGTAAGAAATAAGACTAAAATTTGATAAATGAAATAAAAATTGTTTTAAAAAATATTCCACAACAGATTATTTTATATCACAATAAATAAAATGAAAGTAAAACTCAAAACTAATGATCCAAGGGTGAAAAAAAATGAAAACACAAGTAAAAATTGCCTATACCTTAGTTGTTTATACATCTTTTTGAAAGATCTTTTCAGCCCGTCATCACCAAAGTTGAAATGGATCCATTTAGTGATGCTCAAAGCAAGTATGACATCATATTCCTCAATTACGAGATCAACACCTCCATCATCTTCTGGAACGTAATTCCCCTTTTTAAAATACATTACCCAACTGCACTCAAAATGAACAATACAAGGTAGTCGAGAATAAAAATTAAAACAAAATCAAGTGTATTCCAAGCATTTTAAACATGCTCAGGATAACTAGTATATAATATATAACAACAACATAACTGGCATATTTATGTAATAATGATATAAGACAAACAATGTAACACAGCATGAACATGAAATAAAATACCAAGGGGTATTTAAATTTTAAAGTGAAATGTTTGTAAATAATTTGCAATAATCAATTCAAATCAAAATGAAAGCGAACTATGAGTTTTTATTATTATAAAAATAATAATAAAGTCATTTGCAAAACTAATTAACTAACGTGAATAAAAAATACAGATTTCAACAAATGAACTCTCTTGATGTCATTTGAAGCTGAAGAATTTTTTGATTCGTCGACGCCATTTTCTGTTTTCCCGCCACCATCACATGCACTCTCGCCGGCACCCAGATCACCATCTGAATTGTCTATCAAACAGTGCCGGATATTTTTCTTAGCGACGAGAATCAACTCGCGGTCAATATCCATTCCGACAATTGTTTTAGGTAAAAAATTAGTCGCAATGGCTAGTGTAACTTGGCCGACATTGCAACCGACGTCCAGAATATTTTTCCCCTCAAACCATTCCTTCTTCATTAGGGACAGCCTTCCGTCAGGTTCTCTCGAAGGATTACGATAACCATAATACCTGTTGTAATTACCATAAATAAACTTTTTTGGTGAATTTGTTGTATCATTTTTAGGCTTTTTATCATTATCGGCCACTTCCCTAACTGAACGATAATACGGCGGTTTACGCTTCAAACCGAACATCGCACAGTTATTTTTCGTACGGTTTAGTTCGTGGAAGTATTCGACAGAAAAAGATGTTCGAAGATTAAAAAACTAAAAAAATTTGACATAAAAATTAAAATATTTAAAAAAATTATTATTTTTTAAATTTAAACAAAAAAATTGAACTTTTTATGTTTAGCCAAAACAAGATAATTAAAAATGTGGCGCTGTTCTTTATTTTAAAACTGCTTACCAGTGTTTACGCTAAAAGTAAACTTTTGTTTAAACTTGATGGATTTTTAATTTTTGCTGATTACAATTATATTCCAGTTTTTATCTAAAAAGTCAAGTATGTTTCAAAATTTGTTTAAACTAAATATTGTTTTTATAATTTTAAAATACGAAGTAAAGCAATTTGATATGGGATCACGCTTTGTCTGACACCACATTGCATTAATAACTCTTCTTACAAAAATTAACTTTAATTTTAGAAAATGCAGAACCACAGTACTAAATTAAATTCATTCAAAGAGATTCAAAGTTATTATTGCACTGCCTGATATTTTAAAAAGGATTAAGATTAAGCTTTGTGACATTTGAAACCAATTCAATTGTATTTTTATTCAAAAAATCATTAACATATGTTTTACTTTACTTTACTAATTTACCAGACTCTTATTACTTACTACTTACTATTATAAAATATAAAATAAACTAATACTATAGTAGTGTATAGTCGTGTCCATGTGCTATGTGTATGATTTAATTATTATTTTACAATATTTTATTTAATTAAACTTTTTTAAGTTTTCAGAAATACTTGTTTTAATTAATTTAAAATTTAAATAAACTCAAAGCAAAGCTAGTGGAGTGCATGTATTTGTAATTTCCTTTTGAAATGTCTAATAAGAGAAAAGATTCTAACTCTGACAAAAGTAAGACTTTTGAAAAAATTATTTAATTTTTTGTTTTTGCAAATTCATCATATTTATGTAATTGTTTTTATATCTTTTTGTTTATCATTTTTTTTATTCAATAAACATTTGAGTAAATTGTAATTAATTAACTTATTGTAAATCAAATTGAGATTTAAATTGAATAAATTTTCATCTTGAAAGTTAAAGTTGGACCCTTGCTTCCAGAGAATAGTGAATATTATTTCAACACTCATGGTAAATATATTTAGTAAAATTTTTAGAAATTTATTTTAATTATAAAACTCTTCTGTTTTACTGTGATTTTTCATATAATTTAATTTAATTCTATTATACTCTAAATTATTTTCTATATTTATTATATGATAATACGCTTTAAATATTAATGTTCCATCATCTATTTTTATGGTTTTTAAAAAGTCTAGTTTATTTTTTCTTAAACCTCTATCCATGAATTATACAGAGTGTAGTTTTGTTATTCCCGACAAAAAATATGTCAGTTGGTTGGTGTATGTCTTTGCATGCCTGGCAAGCATTAAATTGTCATAAAGTCTTTTAATGCCTAAAGCAATCCTATTTAAATTTTTTAATCTATTTCAGTGGCTATATTTTTGTGAGTGAAACTTCAAAAATTTCATTCAATTTTCTTCAAAATTTATTAGCTTTTCATCATTTGTTTATTGATGATGTTAGCATCATTTACTGATGACATTTGTCTCATTTACTACTGATGATATTACTATCATTTCCTCATGATAATTCTATCCTGATATATCTATCCTTTACTTGGGATGTGATATTAACTATCCTTTAATTGGGATGTGATATTAATGTGATATGAATATATGATATTCACACACTGCATACTCTTAGTCCATTATTTTAAAAATTATTTTTTTACTTTTCTTGTGTCCAGAGAAATACGATTGCAAAGGATAATTTTTTCACATGCAATCACAATAAATTTTTTTTGTACCATATGGTGATTAAATTTATTTCTAATTATCAACAAGATTATTTAGAGAAGGAAATTCGACAGAGAGAAAGTACCATGTCCTCCAGTACTTCTGTATCAAGTAATTTCTCTTGTCTGTACTTATTTTGAAATTTTGTTGTTTCCATTTTGTAAAGACAGTTTATAAGTTTGAGTAAATCGATTTGTTTTTTTTTATTACTAATTGTCGAAATTAATCAATATTAATTATGTTAGTCATGTTAATTGTGTTAATTATGTTAATTGTGCTAATTATATTAATTTTTGTAGCCGAGATCTCGAGTAACTCATCATCGAAAGAGCATCCGCCTGTTTCAAATGACTACGGTAAGATCTGCCTCCTCATCTTCCTCTACGTCCTCCAAGGCGTTCCTCTGGGCATTGGTTCCAGCATTCCTTACCTGCTGCAAGCTAGGAAGGTTCAGTCGTTTATAAATCATTCTTCAAGGGTTTTTTAATATTTGGTATATTCGTTGGTTGTGATTCTTGGAGTAAAACATAGTCAAGTGTCGCTTCACTATGCAAAACGTAGTCACTACAATATGTAACCTCGGCATGCAATCACCTGATCATGTGACCATGTAACGTCACTTGACAGGTCAGCTACACCGACCAGGCACTCTTCAGTTTCATCTACTGGCCATTTAGTTTGAAGTTGTTGTGGGCACCGATCGTTGACTCTTTGTACTGCAATAAAATTGGAAGAAGGAAAACGTGGCTGGTGCCTACTCAGTATCTCATGGGTACATCTTCAAACATTTTCAATTTCAACTTTGATTTTGTATTCTCTGTTGTGTCGGTGGGTTATATATTCATAATTTATTCAAGGTTTAGTTTAGGTCTTTGGCGTATAATTTATGAAAATTTTGTGACCTCCATAATTTGTTAGGCATATTCATGCTCGTTCTGTCGAGACACATCAACTCGTTGATGGGTGACGATGGGGAGGGTGGGGCGAACATGGCACTCCTCACCGCCATATTCTTCTGCCTCAACTTCCTGGCTGCCACTCAGGACATTGCCGTCGACGGCTGGGCGCTCACAATGCTCATGGAGTATGTGGTTGTGTTGTGATGGTTGTGTTGGTGTTGCATCGTGTCTTTGGCCTGCGTTGTGGAGATGTAATTTTTTGTTCCCTGTCATGTAGAGAGGAAATTAATTGACTGGTATTTTTGCGACATTATTATTACATTACAAACGTACTAACGTTTTATCATTGCATCTTTTAACTGCCAGGTTGCTTGTGCTCTATGTTTACTATGCGCTTGTGTTGTGCGTAAATTTGAATAATAAATTTAATGATAGTTATCAAAATTGTGAATGTTATCTTCATTTCACGCTAATTATCATTCTCACTCACCCTAATCATGTGATTTTGAAGTACAAATATTGGCTGGGTCTCTACATGCAACACAGTTGGGCAGACCATTGGTTAGTAATCCATATTTATTTGTACGTATGTATGTGCGTGCGTGTATGTTCATGCATATGTTTATGTATGTATTTATGTACGTATGTATTTGTGTGTGTATGTGTGGGTGTATGTATGTGTGTGTAAATGTATAACCGGGATGTATGTATGTATGTATGCACCCATGTATGCTAAATAATATTTGTTTTCTTATAAAGTTAATTTTCTTATCGTTTTTCGTGTTGTTATTTTTTGAGTTTTTTTATTATTTTGTTGTTTTAATGGTTGTCGTTGTAGTTGTTTTTATGTTTTATTGATTTGCGCAACATTGTGCACACCTGCTGCTGTTGCATCTGCATTCCCTTCCTCAAACAATAGTAATAATAAAAAAGGACGATAATTACACTGCAATTTAAAAATACCAGTAACAGTAACGACTGTAAATACAACAATGTTTCAACTCTACACAGCGATGATGACATTAACATTAATTATAATAAAATGATAAGGATGGTGTTGATGATGGTGATGAGGATGATGATGATGATGGTGATGAGGATGATGAAGATGAGGATGATAATTTGTATGTCCGGGTTGACATTGGCTGCATAAATGTTAACATTGATGATAAAAACCCTTCTTTTTGTGATGAAATACATCGTCAAGCGCAAGTAACACATTGTATGTATTGTACGCCCATAACGTCAACATAGACGCACACTCACTTACACAGGCACACACAGCCACACACACGCATATTTTTCAAGGAATAAAAGACTTTAATAGAAATTTATTTTCTTAGTAGTTGAAATTATGCTTAATGTTAGTTATTTTTTTCCAGGGTTTGTGATGGGCAACATCGTTTTTCTGTCGTTGGAGTCTGCTGATTTTTCCAACAAATATTTGAGGTCCACGCCACAAGAAGGAGGAGTTATTTCATTCTCTGGTCAGTTCATTGGCTCAAAAAACCGTTCATTTATTCCATTGTTTTCTCCTAAAATATGAACAATAGAGAAGTAGTTTGCGATTGTTGGTTTATCAAATCGATCAGGTTTTTTGTTGGTGTGGGGTGTTATCTTTCTGCTCACTACGACGCTAGTGTTCTTATTTAAGAGTGAACGAGATGAACTGCGCGAACATGAGAAGCACAGCATCAAAAAGGTTTACCAACTGCTTTGGGAGATTGTCCAGCTGCGTTCTGTCTTCACCCTCATGTTCATCCTGCTCACTATTAAGGTTTTTGCCCCTTTCCAATGTTATTTTTTTCAATTACCGTTTTATTTATTATTCCAATGTCTTACTATTGAATAAAATTTTGATCTTGTGACATGGTTAAATTATTAAAAATTAACCTTTAGAAAGCTTTTTGCTTTGCATGCTATCTCATTAGCATCTGTTTTTTATCTGTTAGAAGCATTTCTTAAACGAATTAGCATTAAGTTGTTGCTGTCCTAAACATCTGTTATCCATTCGTTCATTTATCAACTTCGTTCACTTTTATTCATTCATTAATTCATTAATTCATTCATTCATTCATTCATTAATTTATTAATTTATTCATTAATTCATTCTTTCATTCATTCATTCGTTCGTTCGTTCGTTCGTTCGTTCGTTCGTTCGTACGTTCGTTCGTTCGTTTGTTCGTTTGTTCATTTATTCATTCATTCATTCGACCATGATTAACCAAATTGAATATTCATCCATCTAAATATCCACTCATATAGTCATCCCAATCTAAGAACGCAACCAATCAAACGCAAAACGAAGATTGATTGATTGATAGTCATCCCAATCCACTCATGCAGATAGGATTTGCAGCAGCGGACACTGTAACGGGATTGAAGTTGATAGAGGCAGGGGTTCCGAAGGAGCACCTGGCCATGTTGGCAGTCCCGATGATCCCATTGAACATCGTCATTCCCATCCTCATCACCAGGTGGTCCTCGTCCAGGAAGCCTGTCAATCTCCTCCTCACAGGCATGCCTTACAGGTAGGTTCCCAGTCAACAGAGTTGAATTTGTTTAGGTGCTATTCACCTATTTATTTGTATCGAATGATATCACTATGTACTGCTTCTAGGATACAAACACATGAATATGTTGAGTGTCATGTTTGTATGTTACGCTCATAATACTAATCTGTTTCCACATAGAAGTTATATTTCTTGTGTGTGACTAATTGATATTAAATGATACTAAATTGATATTATTGATACTTATTGATACTATATAAACTTTTATTTAATGTATTATATATTAATTATATTATTATTGTGATATGTTACTTGGTGTTAGATTATTCCTGGGCCTGATATATGCCCTGATCGTGTGGTGGGCTCCATACACAAAGACGACATCAGCAGCCGGTGAAGTGACGTTCCCTGCTTACTTCTACGGCATCATGTTGTTCGCTTCTGCCCTTCATCAGGTGTTCTATTTCTTTCTGGATTTTTTGGCACTCAATTTTTAAACTTACGCTTGAGACGTTTTCAACGATCCAACTTGTTTGAGGCACTCATCAAATTGTTACTGTGGATTGAAAACTTACTCCACACAGATTGCAGTCTACTGCATGTACGTACCCATGATGACTTTCTTCGCCAACATTAGTGATCCTGCCATCGGTGGCACCTACATGACGCTGCTGAACACCATTTCAAATTTAGGTCTGCCATTTTTTAAATTATTATTCATTCACTTGATGCTTATTTTTAATTTGTTTATTCATTTATTTATTCATTTGTTCATTCATTTGTTCATTCGTTTGTTCATTCATTTGTTTATTCATTTGTTCATTCATTTGTTCATATATCATATACCTTACTTTACTATTTTTATGTGTTTATTGTTGTGATTTTCTTTAAATTTTGATAGCAAAAGATAAGATTTTCTTTCATTATGTGCCTGGGATGTATTTTCCTAATGAATATCTTAATTTTTTCTCTATCATTAAACAGACTTGGATAATTTTATTTTTCGAAGCAACTTTGAAATTGCAGGCAGCAACTGGCCGCAGACAGTTTCTCTCTGGTTCGTTGACAAGTTGACGATGACAGGATGTCAGGATGAAACTGGCGAATGCGTTCCCGTCAAAAATTTGGTTGGCCATGGATGTCACTTTTTTCAATCGTGTTTGTTCATGTTTGTTGAGTGCAGTTTTGTTTTGTTGCGGTAATGTACGTAGATGTTGTGATGGTTGAATGAAATGTACTTACTGAGTTTATTAGTTAATGACTTTACTAATCTTCAATGGCTATTAATTTTTTAATTGATTCATCAACTTATTTTAAAGTTCACTTTTATTTAATTGAATTAAATTACTATTTATAATGAACCGTGGAAACATTTAAACCTATCCAGCCCTGCAAGGTTTCCTGCGTATATCTTGATGGTTACTACATAGAATCTGTGGTGTGTTGTATCATCGGCTTTCTCTGGCTTCTCGTCATGTCGAAGAGGGCTAGGAGGCTGCAGAATCTAAGAAGTAACGATTGGGTCATCTGCAAACCATGCCCCTGATTGCTCTTGGCATTCGTTCATGTCCCTGATTGTCCTTGACACTCGTTTATCTTTTTTAAATGTATATTTATTGTTTTTTTTGGTTTAGCTTATTATTTTGTTAATTATTATTTTTATTATTAATTGTTGTTTTTATTATTAATTATTGTAATTATTGTTTGCATTGTTGTTTAGTTAATGTTCCAGACATACCAGATGTTATGATATTTGCTTAGTATGTTATTGAAACGAAATTGGTCTACAAAGTTGAATGTTCACAACTACATGTTTCAGTTGTTTATATAATATTTTTTTTTTGTACTAGGTTTAATAGGAAAGGTTATTGTTTAAAATGTGTGTGTGTGTGCTTGTTTGTGGATGTGACTGTGTGTGTGTTGTAATGTATGTGAATCTATGACAAAATGATATCAACAGTTTTACACATTGAGTTGTACATAATACATTAGCATATCTGCTCTTTATTTTGTCGTTTCGTTATGGATTGGTTCTTAACTTATTAATTAATAATTTTCCACACTTCCATTGATTCCGTTTAATTGTAACATTTGAAATTTTAGAGAATAAAATAAAATGCTACGTTGTTGTTGTTGTTGCCTTTGCATGTTCAACTCTTCCATAGTCTTTCAGATTTATCAACCAAACCTCAAAATATGAACTATGAGTATAGGAAATGTTCGTTTTAACATGTATTAAGTTCTTCATACTTTTTCACGTGAGAATTAAAACATACTCCGTAGTGCTTTAGAGAGACTTCTTAAGCGTACACTGTATTCATACAGACAGACACACATGCAAACGAAGGGACAGAATGACACGTGCAGTAGGAGTTTGTCGTTATAACGAACGCCTCCTCCTATATCACGAGATAATGCGAAGAAAGATGCCAAAGATTAGCACTGTCCTAGAGCTGATAACGTCTTAATTTTTTATATATTGTTCGATTGAGATTCATTTTATGGACTCATTAAAAGCTTTTCCAGTGTCAGGTTTTTGATTTGATTGCTGCGGTTTATGCTAGTGCATTTTTTGCGACAATTATTTCGAGATTTCTGCTTATTAAACTGCTTAACCTATTAATATTCTTTAATATTGAAGTAATGTATATGATTAGCATTAGGAATGTCAAGTGATTTTTTTTCTTTTTGTTGAGAAAATTCTATCAAAAAAAGTTTAATTGAATGTTTTTAATTAAAGGATTAAAAAGCACTCAAATAAGATGCATGAGTACCGTTACCATTCGTGCACGGATTATTTTACCTCATTTTCCTTTAAAATATTCTCATTTCAGATGCTGATGTTAATTCGTAGGGATGTGTAAAGCCAAATTTACCAACATTTTATTAAGAATGTAAAAATCAAATTTTCATTTGTTGTTTTTCTACTACGAAGCTCAGGTTCAATAACAAGTAAAAATCTTCAAAGAAGAAATCACAAAAGATGGGAAGAAGCTGGATAGACGTCCTGCCCGTTGATTCGTGTACAACACAGCCATCCTCTCTACGCAATATAGCGTACTACAGTCAATACATGCCTATATGAACGTACAACACTATAGACACGTATATGAATGTACTACAGTCTATAGACACGTATATGTATGTACCACTGTCTACCTATACGTATATAGATGTACAACCATTGATGCATATACATGTATACAAAAGTCAAACAAATTATATACACGTATGTTGTTGTAAAACGACAATCTATTTATGCCCATGTGAATGTTAACTCACGTATAAAATATTTAATTTTTTTTTATATAATCTAAAAATTTACTATAAAGATAAAGAGTGTGTGTGTGTGTATATATATATATATATATCATATAATAAAAAGTATAATATTCATCATGCATATGATATCTGATATATGTTACGCCTTCGCATGGCATTGATAATGAAACTAAAGCTGAAACAAGCGAACATTATTTTTTATTGCTTTTTGTGATATACATATACATATATTTATAAGATAGATAGAAAGAGAGAGAGAGAGAGAGAGAGAGAGAGAGAGAGAGAGAGAGAGAGAGAGAGAGAGAGAGAAAAAATGAAGAAGAAAGTAAAGAGAAAAGAGAGAGAGGAAGAGAGAGAGAGAGAGAGAGAGAGAGAGAGAGAGAGAGAGAGAGAGAGAGGATATACCTTAACAGTACCCCTCCTAGATATAAATGGTTACAAATGTTGGTGTGCGTCGACGTTGCAGCTCTTCAGAGCTTTGTAAATTTGACTTTCTTGTTTATTATCCCGCTACTTTTCATGTAATTGATGTCACAGCCAGGAACTTGTGTCTGAGATCAGGTATTTTGTTGGAGTAACAGTTATTTTGGCTTACTTTTTTGAGTACTTTGTTAGATGATTTGGGTATTTTTTTTACCTGTATTTGTATATTCATAGAGTTATTTTTTTATTATCGTGTTGGCGTTTGCTGGTTGGTCAAATTTAAAAGATTAAATTTATACAAAACTTTATTACAAGATATAAAAAATATTTTTTTGGTTGTTTCACCGTCGTGAGAATTTGATGGAAAGAATGCCTATTTTTAAATTTATCCTCAATTATTATCAGTTTTCAATTTGCTTTTACTCTTCAACAATTTTATTCATCAGTAAATCATTGTTTCTCATTTTTAAAATAAATTTTTTGCTGTATTTTGTTGTATCGAGATACATTAATAAACGAAGTGATGAATGCGGACAAGCATTTGGTGACTACAAAAATTTAAGTTGAACAAATTAATTTGTCGTAAATATGTTGTTGCTGTTTGTTGATGTCATTCATCTTGTGGTGTTGATGTTTGTTCGTTGATGCTGTTAATGTTGATGTAGTTCGTTTGTTAATGTGATCAATTTAATGCTTCTGCCATCGTTGTCCGTATATCTTAGACAACAATAATATTATTTTAACGAAAATAATGCCAGTCATTTGTGTAGTGTACTTGGTTGAATTATTTTAGTAAAATGTTACTTGGACAACTTTTTAATAATTTTTCAGCTTGATGTTTCAACTTCCAAGCAAAAACATCCTTCTCCCTTATCATCTCTTTTCCTTATTTAGTGTCCTCTCTTCTTTTCTCTCTCTCCTTTCTCTCTCTCTCTCTCTCTCACTCTCTCTCTACATACTTACACACTCATTTATAAAAATTTATGTGTAAAAAGTTAAATTAACAGGCAATGAGGGGCGTTCAATAGTTTCAAATTAATTAACTTCTGAAAGGTTTGAAGCCATTAAGTTTTTTATCGACTCTCTGTTTTTAGAATTTGTTCAAAAGATTAGCGCGATTGATTTTGTTTCTTTCTCTCTATCTCTATCTTTCCTTTTTCTCTCTCTTTCTCTCTCTCTTTTTCTCTTTCTCTCTATTCTTTTCTAGATTAATGTCAGCAATTTAGTTCTAATTATAGATACAATCTTTGATCAAGCGATTGTTAGTATAGAGGTAGTTGGAGTAGTTACAGAGGTATTTATGTGGTTAATTGATACGCAACACACTCACATACACACACAACACACA
>NW_008704034.1:1460511-1469445 GCF_000326865.2 Helobdella robusta
TTACGTACAGACAGTCCTGAATGAATGCAACACACACAATTACACACACACACACACACACAATTATACACACACACACACACAATTATACACACACACACACACACACACACACACACGTACATATAAACACAACAACATACATACTTATACACACAAATACACATGTACTCACACATACACACATATACACGGACGTGCATTTAGAAAACTTCAAAAGCTGCAAAAACTGGCAAAACTCATTGTTGTAATTAAAAGCAACATATAAACATCACGCATTCCATTATCATTGTTTGAAAGTTTCTCATTTTTAACAAAAACATCAGCTGTCCTGTGTTGTTCATACATCCTTACATATGATTCTTAACTTTCTTTATTTCAAAATGTCCTCAATCTATTTTTTGATGTCCCACAGACAGTAAGTACACCAATGATGATGATGCTGATGAAGATACACACAATTAATTTTTACAATTACTTTCAAAAGTTGCATAAATTCATTTGTAGAATTCACTGACTGATGCATGCATGCATGCTCTTGTGCATGAATGCATGCATGCATGAGTGCATGCATGCAGTAGATGGATTTACAAAGAAGCATGAACGTGCTATTACTTTTTTTTACCAGCAAACATGTTTCGTACAAGCATGTTGCGTACAAACATATGTTTGACAGGCCACATTCTTGTATAAGACAGTGTAAAAAAAATGAAAATCACGTGTTCATCTCGCAAAAACGCACGCCAAGCAAGTATTTTTAGGTAAATAAATACTTATTTGCATACATAGATAAATTGATACCTATACATAAACAAGCTAACATACATGCACATAATACATACATGCAATCATACATACATACCTACATACGTATGAATGCTGCTTGGTGACTGACTGTTCAATGCTATCGCCGCTGACGTTGTGTTAACGTGAGTTGATGACGGTTGCATGTTTGCGTATTTGCGTATGCATGTGTGCTTGTGAGAATATGCGCTCTCATGTTTGTATGTGTACGTGTGCATGTATGTGCGTGTTTGTGTTTCACTTTGTACGAGTACAATTGTTAATATGGCTCTGCAAAAAAGTGCAAACCTGCGTTCAATTTGGTACATACGTCTGTCCTAGTGAATGCAATTGTTTTGTTCCTGCTTACCTTTGCGTATAACAATTGTATATATGTATATGTGTGTGTGTTTATGTGTGTGTGCGTGCGTGTGTGTGTGGGTGCGTGTTTGTGTGTGTGCGTGCGTGTGTGTGTATGAAAATGTTTCATTTAGTTTTTTTGTTTTTGAATATTAATTGAGGTACATTATGTCCTACAGAAGTTAATTAACTTTGGCGTATGTATTCATTTTAGTACTAAAATTTGACATTGTGTATGAGTAATGTATTTGCGGTATTTTGGTATTTTCTGGTTTGTACTAGCGTTTCTTGCTCGTCTCAAGTTTAATGACATTCCTACATAATGCTGATGGCGAAAATATCAATACCAAAATAATTCAAAATATTATAAATATAATACAATATATTATAATTTAATATAATATATTGTTATTATTTTCATAATTTTTATTATTATTTAATTTATATTATATAGCGTGATAATCAAAATCTTATGATGAAGATGAAGATGATGAGTATGACGATGTTGAGACGATGACAAAGAGGACGACGACGATGATGATGATCATAATATCAATGGAAAACATAACGACGATGATGATGATAGTTATAATGATGATGATGATGATGATGATGAGGATGATGATCACGTGATTTGATGATACATCCATCCCACCCACCACGCATAATTCGTTTCTCCATTCTCTATAGGATTATCTCAAATCTGATTTAGAAAATTAATTCTGTTATGCCGATTTGCCGATTAAAAAAAATTAACGCTCTTCATACCAACGATACAATACCATACCATACAATACAATACCATACAATACAATACAATACAATACAATACAATACAATACAATACAATACAATACAATACAATACAATACAATACAATACAATACAATACAATACAATACATACAATACAATACATAAAATACAGTACAATACAATATAATACAAAAAAATACAATGCAATACAATACAATACATACAATACATACAATACATACAATACAGTACAATACAATATAATACAATACAATACAATGCATTACATTACAAAACAAAACAATGCAATACAATTATATAACAAAAAAAAACATGTGTAATACAAATACAAAACAAACACAATTAATTCAACATACATATTCATTGTTTATACAAAAAATACAATTATAAGACAAATTAAATACAAACACATGAATAAATACAATTATAATACAAACACAATTAAATCAAATATAAATACCAATTCAATACAAACACGAATAATACAATACAATCATACTACAATCACGATTAATACAAATACAAATTTAACACAAACATAAATAATACAATTATAATACAAAGAATACAATTATTAATGGTTAATATGATTATGAATGTTTGTGGATGGCAAACATGCAGGCAGCCAGGCTTCAGCCGACACGCAGCGCTCTTCCCGTATACTTCTTCCTTATCATTCTTCCGTGTTTTCTTGCTGGGAAAAAATGTGTGTATGCATTTTGTTGTGTTTGTTTGCATTGTTTTGTGTTATTGTATGTTTGTGTGTGCATTCTGTTGTGTTTGTTTGGGTTGTTTTGTGTTATTGTATGTTTGTACACTATTGTGTACTATTTATGTGCTATTACTGTGATGTACAAACATAGTAATGTTTGTATAATATTTTAGCGCCTTATATATATATGTATATATATATATATATAATGCGTGTGCGTGTGAGTATGTATAGATTTGTATGTGAAAATGTACTTACTTGCCTGCGTGTATTTGTGTATTTGTATTCATCGTTATATGCTGAGTTTTTTGTTTGCAAAGTAGTATATATATACATGTGTGTTAGTTGATATATTTTTTTTATATAATACTTTATATGAATTAAATAAATTCAATGTTTCGTACATATTTATTTATACAAAAAGTGTGGTTTCAAGTTTTTAACATGGAGGTCTTCCGTTATTATTTGTTCTTATATATTAAAAAGTGTGTGTTGGCGTGTTTGTTTGTATGTGTGTGTATATTTGCGTGTAAGTGTGTCTATGTATGTGTGAGTGCCTATTTGTGCGTGAGTGTCTATGCGCACGTGTGGTTGTAAATTCGTGTATGTTTGTTGATTGAATTGACATATTTATACTTTCGCCACTAAGTAAAAATCAACATTTAGCTACATAAAATAAAATTAGTGAATATCTACAAACGAAAAACCATTAAAACGTCCGCATATTTAATAAAACAAAATCACACACAAATATACAGACCAGTGTTTTTTTAAATGAATTCTGGATTTGGTTAATGGATGAGGGTGAAAAAAAGCATTAACCGGGAACGGAAAGATTCATTTCAAAGGCAAACCACCCAAAGGTGATCTGGAGTGGATACAAGTAACATGAACACTAAAAACTTGTTTTTTTAGATGCACTCTTTTTACCATTTAACTACTCTAAAAATTCTCAGTTTTTTTTACATATTACTCTTCAAAAGTTTTCTAAAAAAATTGCAAGGTTGAATACAAATTATCATTTTTTGTTTTGTCGATGTTTTTTTTATGTTTTAGTTTGAAAATTTGTTAATCAGTTCATAAACAAATTTATTTATTAAATCTCAAAAAACTAATTTGTTTTTATTTGACGAGGTAATATTTCGACAGGTAGAGGCATTTGAAGTAACACAGTCCCGAAACAGCAGATCAGTCCATTGCATCACAAACACGTGATGGAGCGTCAAACATCAAAAGACATTGCTGAAAATTGTGCACAGCAGCAGAATGAGCAAGCACAAGTAAGTGCACACACGCACATACACAGACACACACACACACACACACACACACAGAGACACACACACACATGCCATAGAGATCTATGCAATTATATTATCACATAGAAGTGCATGCATACTTACAAAGACCTCTGAGAGATTTGGCAGCAGAATTCATGCAAAATTCAAACAGTGTGCTACAGCAAATTATAAAATGGTCATGTTTTTGAATATTTCCCACATGTGCTCATCTTTATGAATTCACTGCTGAACAGTTGCAAAAAGCATTAAACCAAACATGAAATAAAACGCTGAACCGTGTTTTTGCAGAATTATCGTCATACATTTGCCCGCTTGATTTTTATACATTAAGTATTTATGTACGAAAATGCAAGTATAAACATAGACACACTTACACCTACTCACATTCAAACACAAATATGCATATGTACACCTACATAAACACGCACACAAAGACAGTTGTACAAATTTTTTTATAGAGCACCGACATGCGATACGATATTGCCCTAGGACGCACGTATGTTCCAACAACTTTATCTTGCATCACGGCAATCCATCTCTTTATTTATTCATTCGTTTGTTTGTTCGTTCGTTCGTTCGTTCATTCGTCTCGTTCATTCATTCATTTTTAGTTCGTACATAATCAGGCCAATTTTTTTTATGAATTCAATTATTCAATAATTTAGTTTCTATTTAATTGCCTTTCTTGAAAATAATTTCAATATGATCGTTTTATTCATTTTTAATTCATTCGTTCATTCCTATCTTTCGGTCATGCATTCACTTCCTCTCTAACTTTCCCTCTGACATTTAACGTCATTGGTTGGGAGGCTATTTTCGTACCAAAACATTTTGTATATATATATATATATATATATGTGTGTGTGTGTGTGTATGTGTGTGTGTGTGTGTGTGTGTGTGTGACTGCATTGAATGGAATACAATTTTCTTTAAATGGTCTTGGGCATTCATCGTTTGAACGTTTGATGACTGGTCGGACAATTTCAAATGTTAAACTTGAAAATAAATATATTCGATTAAATTTTTATCCAATAATAATTAATAATAATAATAATAACAAAATAACAATATTAATTTTTTAATTCACTTTTCAATTATCAGTCAGTTGATTAGTTAATTAATTGGGTAATTGATGTTAATTGATTAATTAATTAATATGGATCAATTGGAAGAATGTCCTTGAATTATTCTCGACTCGTGGGAACTCGTTTCAAGTGTCCATTTTTGGTATGAAATAAGTATGAATTATAAAGCATATCTCATGCTGGTGTGTTTGTGTTTATGTTTGTGTGTGTGTGTTTGTATATGTGTGTTTGTATGTGTGTGTGTTTGTTTGTTTGTGTGTGTGTGTGTTGGCATCTTTGTTTTAATTGCGTACAAGACACAAACACAGATTACCGACCGATTTTTGTCCAGGTAAAAAATATCTTTTCTGAATTCTCGGCATCATCATCGTTATCAAAGTTAGAAAGTTTTTTTAATGATTGGCGGTGATAGTGCTAGCATAGTAACTGTAACTGTAGTGTTATTGTAAATGTTACCATTGTTACAATTTTAGTGATGTCATCGTATATGTTTAACATCATTGTTGTTGTTATTGCTGTCATGACTCTATCGTAATGATGGCTACATCACCGATAGAACTGCAGTCATTTTTCAAATTGTTTTTTTATTTAATTATCCATTCTATTATCGCTAGTAGCTTTAATTATCTGCATCATAATCGCCGTCAATGATCGTGGCTAACAGAGCACCGTCATTAGCATATTGACACGCACATAAACAAATCGACAGACACACAGGCAGACAAACCAGCAAGCAGCGGACGAACGAGTCCACAAGAGATAAGTCAGTTTGATGCAATCACAATCATTTAATAGAGGAGGACAGCCAAGCAATTATAAACTGTCACGAGGTTTAAACGAGTGCAAAGCACATTACAATCTAAGCAATGTAAAACATCCAACAAAAAGGATCTCTCTCTCTCTCCCTCTCTCTCTCTCTTTTCCTCTCTATCTCTCGTTCTCTCTTTCTCTATCGCATTCTCTCCTTTTCATTCTCACTCTCTCTGTCTTTCTCTCTTCCTTCGTTATTGTTGGATGCGTATGCAAAGTTTAATTAAGTTAACGGTCTCAAGAAAATTCAGTTATTGCATGTTGAACGATCAAACAATTTCTTTCTCCGTGGTTGAATAACAAATGATGGCATCTCTCTGACTGATTCTAACCTGCCTCTTTTAAGAAATCTGCAATATTTTTTTTTTTGGAAAATGAGTTTTTTTAAATGAATTTGTTGAATGCTATTTTTTTCAAATAAGTTAAAAATGATTTATATGAATTAAAAAAAATAAGTTCGTAGTTTTTGATGTTGCAGGTCATGTTCAAATAGTATGCTCAAATGTTTTTTTATATAATTTTTTAAAATTTAATTTAAAACTGTTTAAATTTAATAAGCAGGAGGCAGTTTGAAATTAATATGTATAGCTAAAAACAAACTGCAGCCATATTATACAAACATCATCATACGATGAAAAGGTATGTGATGAAACATGTTATATGAACGTAAAGACACAAGACGTGAATACAAACATAAATTAAGTGTAAATCTTGAAATAATTTTTAATATTCATGAAATTTACACAAAATTGTAAAAATGAATCATTCATTTGTTACCGTTCCAGTGCTGAAGATGATTCTAAAATGTTTGGTGATTTTCGGCAAGCTGAGAAAACTTTCTGAATGTTGAGTGTAGACCTATGTCTCAAGGCAGTGCTAACAACAACAACTATTTACAAATTAACAACAACAACAACCACAACATTGTTACTACATTAAATACATAAACGTTATCAACGTCGACAAAGTTTCTACAAAAATTTCACGTCAACCAAAGTTACTAACATAATTTACTAAACATCGTCAAATAACAAGGGGCCTAATATAATTATTTTGTTGTCGTCATCATCATCATCTTCATCGTCACAACGCACACACACACACACACACACACACACACACACACACACACACACACACACTGAACAAATAAAAACCACCCATCATCCTTATCACATTCATCATCGTCAAAATCAAGACGACCACCCTGAACGATGGCCGCAATCGTTGCTTCAACGCTGCGTCGTCGAACGATGCAGCAGAAGCAGTACGAGTGGAAGTTATCGACGGGAGAGGCCACAGCCGAATTGATGGGGGGCCCACGGACACCCTCCTTCTACAAAACACACCCGCCTAGTTCGCCAAGTTTTAAGGGGAAGAAAAGTGAAAAAATTTTCATTGAGGATTTCTGGCCCGACTGCAAGAATGTGGACGAGTGTGATGTCAGATTACTGCAGTTTCAGTCATTCGAGTTAGTCAACTTTTTATTCTTATGATAATTTTTCTTCATTATTCTTCGTTTGAAAAATAAATTTTAAAAGTTGTATCTTGAAAAGTCCGCTAAAAACATTCACATCATTTTATTTCATGATGCAATAGAAGAACGTGAATGTTACTTTGGCTGGATGTTGAAGAGGGAAGCGAGACACATGTTAATGAGACTTGAGAATCTGACTAATCCTACTATAATATTATTCATTTTGACAAACCGCAGCCAGCAACGACAACTCTAAAAATTTGATCACCTGATGTGATTATAGGCATAACTACATGTGATGATATTTAATCAATTATAATTCTTAATAGAGGAATTTGATTGAATATAAAGAAAAGCTATGCACCGAAACTATTACACACACACACACACACACACACACACACACAAATACTAACACAAGACCATGTGAGTCACCAATCAAAATATTAGTAGGTAAACAAAATAAAAATATCCGATCTTATCCGAGTCTCTAATAAATTTTTTCAGAGCAAATATTTTTTTGTTGCCTAAACAACTATGGCAAAAAGAGTGTGACAAGCTTTACTTACTGAAGACCGCGTCGAATGAGTATTGTATGGAAGACGTACACAGACACACACAAACACACAGACACACAAACACACACACAAATGCATGCATAAACAAACACACAACGTGTATATAATGTTTGTCAAAATATAAAAGTTAATTAAGACACGATGTTTGAAAATTTGTCACACAAAATATACAAATGCTTTTCTTGTTTTTATTATCATTATACAATAGAATTATTTAATATGGTAATATTTGCAGACAAAAAATAATATTATCATCTCTTTCATTGTCACCGTTGCTTTGTTTGAAATAAAATTCCTGAAACGAAAATACATAGTCTAATTAATCACCGGACGCCTAAGTTTTTTTTTCAAAATGACGTCATCATGCACGTCAGCAGGCTAATTTCATAAGTGTGTGTGTGTGGGTGTGTGTATATTTATGTATGTGTGTATTTGTGCGTGTGTGCGCGTGTGTGTTTGTACCCATTACGAATGCATGTGTTGTAATGTTTATTGTAGTTAAGTAAGGGAGCAGGTAGTAAAAAAAATGATAACCTAACAATTGTAAACTTTATCGGCATTTTAACAATTGAAATAGTGTAATAAACACAAAAAATTCACTTGTGTAAAATGTGTATACATGTATCGAGACGTACTGTTTGTATGCATTGTATGTATTGATTAATATGGTATGTGTGTTTGTTTTGGAGTTTGCACAAACAACCGGATGTATGTTTGTGCAAAAAATTTACAAACACATGATTTTGAGGAAACTAAACATTTGGAAGTTTGTATAATTTTATTTGCACTGCAAACGCTGTGAAACAATTATGAAATTTTCTGTACTATAAGGTTAAATGTATGTTCTCTAACGTTATTTTATGTGCGTGTGTGCCTGCGCGTGTGTGAGTGTGTTTGTCTATGTGTGTTTTCATGGATGTGTGTAACTGTGTTTCTGTATGTTGGTGTTTATGTTCATGTATCTTTGTGTATTCATGTAAATATGCTTGAGTGCGTTATGTGTGTGTGAATGTGTAAATTTGTGTGCGTGTGTGTGTGCGTGTGTGTGTTTG
>NW_008704034.1:1469495-1471222 GCF_000326865.2 Helobdella robusta
AATATTTGCGAGACATCAATGTAAACAGTTGGAGTGAGGTGAGAGCCGCATGCGATGATACGTTTGCATAACGCAACATTTTTTCCCCTTCTGACTTTTTTCATTCTCATTTCCTCCTTTCTCTGCTATTTTCATTCTCACTTCAAATTTTTTTTTCAATTTTTTTCTATGTTCTGTTTTTGTTTGCTTTAAACTTGAAAATTATATGATAATGATGATAACAATAACTATAACGATGGCAATGATAATGACGATGTTTTAGGCTTTAATGGTGATTCACGTATATATAGTGTTATTGATGATATGAACAATGATGATGGCGATTCTATGATTTAATGATGACGATGATGATGGTGACAAAGACCACAGCAAAAATGGCGATGATGTTGATGCTGATGCTACTGATGATGATGATGAAGATGATGGTGAAGATGATGGTGAAGAGGAGGAAAAGAAAGAAGATGGCAACGACGATAATGAAAGTATTGATGTATCTAACTTTGTTGAAAAAACAAAATTTAGTATTGCGAAGAAGAAGATAATAACATGGAATGCATGGACGGATGTTGGTTTTGATGATGACGACGACGATGATGACCGTGAAAATTTTGAAAATGGCGATAGGGAAATTAATAAAGTGATGATGATATGATGATAAAGATGATAACAACAACGATGATGCTGTAAAAAATAGATGGTGTCGTAAGGAAGAAAAAAAATCGATTGTGGTGATGAAGCTGGAGGAAGATGGAAAAGGATGATGATAATCGCGGTGAAACGAGGAGAAAAAAGTTATAGAGATGATGACGACGATAATGAGATGCCTGTGACGAAAGACATGACGATGATGACGTGAGTGAAGAAGATGTCGCCACTGCCAATGATCATTAAATGTGAAATATGATTCTAGCATCGGCTTCGCGGCGCTTTCTTTTGCCTCGTAATAAGATGGAGACTGCCGCCACAGAGTATGGAAGGATGATGATGGCGATGATGATGGCGTGGCGATGATGATGGTGCTGGTGATGTGAAAATGATTATGACGATAATAACAATGATGATGATTTTTGCAAAGATGATGACAATGATGTTGAGGATGGCCTGAAAAGTGAAAAATCAGTTTCGAAACTGAATTTTTTCAAAGAAATTTTTTATTTGAGTCATCTGATTTTTAATGTCTCCTCAATAGAAATTAAAAATTCAGTTAAAAGACGGACACGTGCAAGCTCATGGAAAGTCATTTTCACATTTTCACATCAAATTTTATTGGCTGCTATTTTTAGCCATTACATGATTTCTAAAAATAAATTCCGTATATTTAGAATATAATTAGTTGAAATCCATCTATATATAGATTTGCGTGGAAAATCATGTAAAAATATCTGTGAATAATTGAAGTTTGCATGTAATTATATACACTGCTTATTGTTTGTGCTTCTATATATAAAATACTAAAAGAGTATTATAATTATTATTATTGTTTTTGTTGTTATTATTCTTCTTCTTATTATTATTAATATTATTATTATTATTATTAATATTGTTGTTGTTGTTGTTGTTATTTTTTTAAATTATTTTTCAGTAGATGTTCATTAGAAAATTTGACGGGAGCACGGAAGGTCGTTAATATTAATAGCTGCAGTATGATCGCCCGAGTTGTTGTTGTTGGTGTTGAAGAGGATGATGAAGAAGAGGATGATGAAGAAAATAATGGTGAAAAACTGTTG
>NW_008704034.1:1471272-1476725 GCF_000326865.2 Helobdella robusta
TAACAACCAAATTGCAAACTATGTGAGTGATAGCAATAATATCAAAAATTAAAATAAGTGTTTAATTAAACAACAACCGAAACAAAACAAGGTCGAATACTGACCATCGAATCGCTCCCACTAAGACTTCCGGCACGCACCTGGACGGCACCGGAAGTTGACCCCGACGTGACTTCTCAACCCGTCGAGCCAATCAAAAATCATCACGTGATCTACATTACCAGGATCTATTTTGTGTATGGAGCATCACACGTTGAACTGATTGGTTGGTATGGTAGTAGTGGTAAGGGGTAATAATAATCGTGTCTAATATAATGTTTATATGGCTCAGTTGTAATGTTCTCGTCTCACGTTACTGCGACCTGGTTCGAAAGCTATATGATCCACGTTTTTTCACACACACGTTTGTAATGTGCATTTTTGTATGCGTTTGTACACGCTTTGGCCTGTGAAAAATGATTCTAAGCGCCTTTAACGTAACGCACAGTGCGCTATATAAATGCGAAGTTTGAATGAAACGCACTAGTAAATATAATGCAGTTGATAATGTTGATGATGAAAAACTACACGGACAACAATAGCGGCAACAATGCTAACATTCATTCATAACAACAACAAAGATATACAAAACAACAACATACAAAACATGAACAACGAAAACCAAAAACAATAACGACAAAAATACTAAAAATAATGACAACAATGTCGATTGATTGACAGGTGCCCAGGACTTCCTACCCGATTACGTCAACACCTCCTACTGCAACTGTGTGTGTGCGCCCCACCCAAAGTAACATCATCCTTCATTATTCTATTTCCCAACAACATCAATAACAATAACAATAACAAAAACAATGACAACAATAACAACAACTACAATAATTACAACAACAACAACAATAACAAAAATAATTAAATCATTTTTAATTTTATTCTCTTGTTATTTTTATTAATCGTTAATACGAGCATCACCATCATCCACAATCTCATCAGCGACATAATCATCATCATCATCGTTGGCTATAAAAGTATCAGCACGTCATCACCATCCTCATCATCATCCTCCCCTTCTCCTCATCATCATCCTCATCATCATTCATCATCATCATCGGTCACTACAATCGTGGTTGTCGTCATCATCATTAAATGCATGCTGCTTGTATTATCAGAGCTTGAATTTGAGGTACCAGTATCATCAGCATATGATGACCACCTTATGTATTGTGATAATGAGAATGATGGTCTGATGACGATGGCGACAAAGATGATTACGATCATGATAAGCGTGAAATTGAACTTTGAAGCTGCCAATCTCTGGTCTGGCGAAAATTTGTTTATGTAATAGTGGTCTTCATACGTATTTTTTTACATGAAATTAAATCATTTTAAAACAGTTATAAACACAAAACACAAATTATAGGCGTCTATGTATGTGTGTTTGTGTCTCTGAGTGTGCGTGTGTGTATATATTAATCAATCATTGGTTAGATTGAATATAACTGACCTAGTTTTTGTTCGATCTTTAATTAATTTTTTTTTCTTATTTTTTGGGAACTACTTAAGCTATTTTGAGATTTGATTAGAAAAGGCAAGAGGTCAAAATTCGCGGTAAAGTACGTACGGAGTTCGTTGACCGAGAATTCATCTTATTAGGCAGATATCCAATCATTTCAGTTACAGAAGCCTTTCATTAATATACGTTGAAAATGAGTATCTACTTATTTTATTGTTAAGATAATCTATATTTTACCAAAAAAATAATTCTCAATTGTATTACATCTCAAATTTTCATCAATTCGTATGTTGGCGTTTGTTTAAAATAAATCAATTCAAATCAGAAATTCAGAAATAATTCAGAAATCATGTCAATTTTAATCAACCCAACAAAAATAAAACTACATGTTTTGTGTGTGTGTGTGTGTGATAGATATTAAGACTCCACTTTCTGCAATGTTTAAAAATGTGACCGCCAGGTACAAACACCTGAACGACGCTATGATGAAGGCATCCGATTGGATGAAGGAAGCCAGGAATATTAGGATTGTCAACATCCAAACATTGGAAACAATTCTGAAACAATCACCAGGTGTTCTAAAAATTAGGCACGTTCGTGTAATTTATAAGTGGCGTGTGTCTGATCACATCACAATCATAGATATGTGTGCTTGTGTCAGCTAATTTAATAATGTTACTAAGCCTTTAAAAAAATTTAAATTTTAATTTATTAATACAAAAGTATATAACAAGAAAACAAATCTTGACCAATCAGAAAACGTGAGAACTGGCCGCAACTTCCTGCACAACGCCCACCGACGCTGCAAAGTGAGATTTCTTCGCATCAGCTACACGACGCTCTCGCAGACGCCACTCAGTGGTTCGACGACGACCCTTCAATCCAACTTCACGCTCGTGCCATCTCTCGAGTCGACACCGCCAAATATCGTTCTTCAGCAGGAAAGTAATGGCGAGACCAAGCGGCAGTCCCTCAGGAAAACCCGGGTCTTCTATAAAACCCCTTCTGGTTGGTTGGTTTGTTGGATGCATGCTTCGTTGTCATTGTAATCCATCTAAATATTTATTACTAAAATGTGATGTAGTTAATGATTTCTGAGATCCTATTGTTTTCATCGTTGCACAAATATGTTGCCACTACTTGCTCTGCTGAATAAAACAGTCTGTATCAGTAACGTAATTCCAATTTATTCGAAACATTTCAAGATGGCAACAAAATAAAAAAAACGCTTCAGGTTTATCGTACAAGACATTCATGCCGAGTGCAGTGAAGATCGGCATGTGCACTGGAGCCCCGCAGTATGAGAAGTTTTCTTCTGTCTGGATGAGATCACGTGCCTGGCTGCAGTGCGTTGGTCAGTATTTGGAAGGATGTTCTCAGAATTACTTTGATGGCTCTCCAGTGTTTCCATTTTTTTTTTACAAAAATTCAAAAATTTTCTATTTCGTTTACATATTTTAAAAATTTAATTTTTTTGATTGTTGTATTTTTAATAAAAACTTTTAAAAAAATAATTAAAAATTAATTAATTGAATGATAGATAGGAAAGTGGTGACCATAGAAACGGTACACCACCCTTTGAAACTGGCATGGAACCAGCAAGATTGTGGGGAGACTACATCACTGTGCCCCCACCAGAACATCGAGGCCAACATCCGCATGGTCCAACTGATCAGGTCTGCTGCTCATCACTACGGCAGATGAGTGGCGGTTGTTTGTTTGGTAGCTGGCCGGCTGGCTGTTGAAATTTGAACAGCTCAAAAAGCATTTTCACGCTAATAAATTAATAAATATACGATGACTACGATAATGTTTTACGTAATGTTTTGAAAGTAATGAATGAATATACATACATATATATATATATATATATATATGTATATATATATATATATATATATATATATATATATATATATATCATTATTTCAGAGTGTACATGGATGGCGATTACACTGAACCATCGACTGACCAACTGCCCATGCTGCCTCCAGTCGAAGAAGTCAACGATTGTTTCTGTGTGGTCTGCTGAAGTCAACTACCAGTTTTGTGTGGTCTGTAGAAGTCTGTCATAGTTTTTGCCTGATCTCCTGAAACCATTGAATGTTTTTGAAGGGTCTGATAAAGTCAATGAGTTATTCAGTTTAGTCAGTTAAATAAAATCAATGAATGCTTTTTGGGTCAATTGCTAAAGTTAATTATTATTTTGAATTTCTGGACGATGTAAAGTAGCTAAAAATGTTTTTGTGTAGGATGGCATGCTATCTTAGGACATGGTGCTTGCTTTCGAAACGATTGAAGCGTGCATTTAAAAGTCATCAAAAAATTTATCGATAATCATGTTGTTGTTGTTGTCATCGGTGTTGTTGTTGTGATTTTTGTTTGTTCGTGTTTATTGTGGATATAGTGTTGCTTTGAAGTTATTTTTACTTCAATTTTAAAATTTCAATTTTTCTTTTGTTACCAATTTATCAGTCGCGTGGTGGTCGTTGTTGATGCTAAAGCCTTTCATCAACTAATTCATTTTTAATATTATTTTGTTTTTTTTCAATCATTTGTGAATTTTTTTTATAACTACATTGTTCATTTTTATTTTTTTTAATTTATATATCTTTTTTTGATAGTTTTAGTTATTTAAATTGCAAAAAATATGCTACGTGATTGTTGAAAAAGATTGTGAATTTTTATACAATTCTTTGATTATGTATTTCAAAAATATTTGAAGAATATTTTTAGATGAATATATGGAACTTTTTTTTCCAACTGAAGCATATGATAAGAAGTTTCCACGTGATGAAATGACGATGCAATTAAGAAAATTTAAACATCACTCCCAACTGAATCCATGGTGTCTTCTTCATTGTCATCTTTTGTAGCATATATTTTCACTCTATTATTGCCTAATTAATTAATTAATTTAATAATTGATCATCTAATTAAATAATTAATGTATTAATAGTTAAATAAGAGTTATTCATAAGAGTCTAAACGAGTTCGTTTAAAAAAGATTTTTATAACGTTATTAATTTCAACGTTTAAACTAAACATTCGAAGATGTTGTTTCTATAGCACTCGTGTGCACGCGTTAGTATGCTTGTTGTTGCAAATTGTCATAAAGCTTTTTGACGTGTTAACTTGTTTCATAACTTGACGTTAAACATTGTTTATATTGCAATTCATCTATAATACGACTAACACTCGTTGTCTGCATACAAAACATTCAGTGATCCTGCAAAACATTCTCACTGCTTCATAAAGCGATTTGCAGTTGATGGCATATTTACTCAACATTTTACACACACAAACACACAATAAACACACACACGCACACACGCGCACACTAAATCTCACAAAACGAAGAAATAATTAAGAAATAAATTCAAAACCTAAGTAAAAACTGCAAAAATCCTGTCTAGTACCTCTACTGTTTTCTAACAACTGAATGACTCCTAAACTGAAACAATGCTTAATACAAACATATAAAATACAGAAAATACCAACGTATAAGTTGCGTATTTATACCAACATGTTGTAACTGCCTACCTATACTAACGTATAGTCTATAAATAATATATTAGCTACTAACTTACACTAATTCATGAACTACCTACATGCTGAAAAATCATCGAAATATCTTTTTTTCAAATCTTCATACTTTTTATTTGTTGCAAATGCAAAATAGCAGAAATTTTGAAAAAACATTTTCAAGACTATATTTGATATTTTTGTGAAAATATTCTTAATATTGCGTGGGTTACATTGTTTTTTTTTCAAATTTTAATGTTAAATATTTGAATATTTGTTTATTATATATATATATTTGTTTATTATATATATATATATATATATATATATATATATATATATATATATATATATATATATATATATATATATATATATATATATAAAAAAAAAAAAAAAAAAATATATAAAAATA